>NC_136516.1:74751845-74764345 GCF_053919585.1 Euprymna scolopes | reverse complement strand
ACAAATATCTGTACATGATGTTGCCAAGCTAATCAAAGACCTTGATTCCAGTAAAGCAACCGGCCCTGACGGTATTCCAATTATAGTACTCAAAAAACTTCAACCAGAACTAGCACCCATACTTACAAAACTGTTTAAACGTTGTCTTAAGGAGAATTGCTTCCCATCACCCTGAAAAATCTCATCAGTATGCCCTGTATTTAAGAATTCAGGTGATCGTTCATCCCCCTCTCAGTACAGGCCAATAAGTCTCCTGTGCGTCATGAGTAAGTTGTTGGAATCTGTGTTAAGTAGAGAAGTAATCAACCATCTCAGCAAAAATAACCTTCTTAGTGACACACAATATGGTTTCCGTTCTGCTAGATCTACAGCAGATGTGCTTACAGCTATATCTCATAGGATTAGCGAATCTCTCGACAGAGGCAACCTTTCTAGGGCAATTGCTCTTGACATATCAAAGGCCTTTGATAGGGTATGGCATAAAGGTTTACTTCACAAGATCTTCAGCTATGGTATAGCTGGAAATGTCTTCTCAATTATTAAATCATTTCTCTCTGATAGGTTCATAAGAGTAGTAGTTGCTAGGCAAAAATCAGAAGCTCACAGTATAAATGCTGGAGTCCCTCAGGGGTCCATCTTGGGCCCAACTCTTTTCCTGATCTACATTAATGATCTTCCAAATCACATCCTTACATCATTCGTAGACATTTATGCTGACGACACTACCATATATGGTAGCACATCTAAGACAGTAAACGACCAAGTTCTCTCCGATTCTCTCTCCTCTGATCTTGATCACGTTGTACAATGGGGAAAGGAGTGGCTGGTTACTTTTAATGCATCTAAAACCAAGCTTCTATCTTTACATCATCAACGTTCTGATCCCCATCTGGCATCAATTAAAATGAATGGCTCTCGTCTTGGGGAGGCCTCAAGTTTTGACAGGCTTCTGGGCTTGACCTTTACTCCTGATCTTAAATGGAATACTTACATCAAATCTGTTGCCAAGGCCGCTGGAAAAATGGTCGGATCCTTCTATAGATCCAGTAGATATCTCACTGCTGATGCAATTCTCTATCTATATAAGAGCCAGATACGTCCAAGGATGGAATACTGTTGTCACATATGGGCAGAAGCTGCTAGAAAAGACTTGTCCTGCCTTGATAGGGTTCAAAATAGACTTCGTGGCCTGGTGGGAGATGTCCTTTTCTCTTCGCTGCAACCTCTATCTCACAGAAGAGATGTTGCGAGTTTGTCTCTGCTTTATCGTTATTTTCATGGAAAGTGTTCGACTGAGCTTCAATCTATGGTCCCCCCTCGCCAAACTTTCACATACTAGACTAGCTGAAAACATTATCAATAATTTTCCCCACTCTTTATCTGTGCCTAAACCTAAACATAGATTCCACGATCAAAGCTTCTTTCTTAGAACTGCACGCCTGTGGAATTGTCTTCCGTTTTCCTGCTTTCCAGCTGTCTATAATATGGTTGTCCAACGTGAACAAGATTCTGATGAGCCGTTCCACTTAAGTTAACAAATTTATCGATTACTATATTGTCCTTTTGTCTACTCTACACTCTTTAACCCTTATCCTTGAGTGGCCTATCGGCCTTGATAAGTGGTGACGCCTATGTACCCCCCCCCCCAAAAAAAAAAAAAAACCAGGTTACATGTCTGGATTTAGATATAAAAATTGAGGATGGGATTTTTTTAAATAAAATATTTTATAAAAGAAACGCTTTCCCCTTTCAAATAGTACGTATGCAGCATAAAGATAGTACCTGCCCTGTTTTTATGTTTTATGGAACCATTATGTCAGAGTTTTTGAGAATAGCTCGCGTTAGTTTAAAATTAATAGATTTTATACCACCAGTTCCTAGCTTAGTAATAAAATAAGGTGAGGCTAAAACTAAAATATTTAAACAGTTAAATAAAGCATTTGTTCGTTATCCTCATGCTTTTAATTACATATAATAATAATAATAATAATAATAATAATAATAATAATAATAATAATAATAATAATAATCAATAAAAATAATCAATAAAAAAATGTATATATGTATAAATATTTTTAACCTTTATATATTTAATTTTAAATAAATATGAATGTAAATATACAAAATACTAATCATAGTTGGGGTGATAAGTAGTTAAATGGATTAATCCTAATCTTATAAATACAGGACTGGTAAATTAAAAAAATATATCCATTTTGAATTTGGAAATTGATGAATCACACATGTAAGACATTCATTTTTATAGCATGAAAAGGTTAGATAATGCAATTAAGTATAGGAAATTAGATCAAATATTTGTAACATGTCTTCTTCCTAAGATTAAGGGAAGTGGTGTTTGATCAACACTGCTGGGGAGTCATGATGTAATATGCTGTTTTGTTTTTAAATCCCCGAAACTGATGATCCCTTAAAAAATAAATTATTAGTGTTACAGTAAATTCGAGAGCGAGTTGATGCATCGATTGCAAGTGATAAAATAACTTTCTGAGTGGATGGTTTTCTAACGAATGATAAAAAATATATTTTTTACTTTTTTTGCATAGGTTTAAAGGTTAAAAACTTCAAAGACTATATATATATATATATATATATATATATATATATATATATATATATATATATATATATATATATATACATACACCTCCAAACACCCGGGAAGCCCCGGGCACCGATGCTAGTATATATATATATATATATATATATATATATATATATATGGATTATCTCGGTGATATATATATATATATATATATATATATATATATATATATATATATATATATGGGCTATCTCGGTGTTTTGAGGTGGAGCTGAGCAAAACAAAAAAAAAGGTCAATTTTTTTAACTTTGATCCCTATTATGACCCCTTAAAATTTATTGTTTAGGGCTCAAATAAAGTTATTAAGTTAGATCCATGTCGAACGAACCTATATCTAAAATTTCACTTGTTTAGACCCAAAATTTTAGGAGGAGTTTGGTAGAGTTCTGAAAGGTCAAATCGTTGAACTTTGACCCCTTAACAGCCAAATTTCTGGCCGAAAACCGATCACATCGATTTTCCCAAATCTCAGTACGCTCTATATCAAATTTCGAATCTGTAAGCTTAATATTGAGTTATTGAGTAGGGAAATGTACAAAGACACACAGACACACAGACACTTTCACTTATATATATATATATATATATATATATATATATATATATATATATATATATATATATATATATACTAGCATGGTTGCCCGGCGTTGCCCGGGTATTTGGAGGTGTATGTTGAGCAAAAAAAAAAAAAAAGCGGTCATTTTTTTTTTAAATTTGACCCTCATTATGACCCCTTAAAATTTATTATTTAGGGCTCAAAATACAGTTATTAAGTAATATCCATGTCCAACGAACCTATATCTAAAATTTCAAGTCTGTAGACCCAAAATTGTCGCAGGAGTTTGGTAGAGTTCTCAAGGATCAAATCGTTGAACTGTGACCCCTTAATCGCTAAATTTCTGGCTAAAAACCGATCATATCGATTTTCCCAAATCTCAGTACCCTGTATAACAAATTTCGAGTCTGTAAACTAAAATTGAGTTATTGCGTAGGGAAATGTACACAGACACAGACACACAAACACACTCATAGACACGTTCACTTATATATATATATATATATATATATATATATATATATATATATATATATATATATATATATATATATATGGGCTATCTCAGTGATACACACACACATATATATATATATATATATATATATATATATATATATATATATATGAGTAGGGTCGATAATAATTGTTATGTTTTCATACTTATTTTGTTATTTGATATTTTCAATTTTCATTTTCAAATTATTGAAACAATTTTTTAAAATGATTTTTATGCGTTTCGGACGATCTTGTATTTTTTTAAACGTCCTCTTCAGAAATTTTGTAAAAATAGAAGTTTTCGCAAAGCGATTTCTAAGATAAATACTTTTCCCAAGGAGTACATAAAAATGCTGTGTGTCCCTAAATGTCTTCAAACTCTGGTATATTTCATCATTCCCCGGGTTTCGCTTGTGATGTCTAATTTGCATGTATTTAAACAGTTTAAAATAAGTTAATATTATTCATTTGTAATTTTATTCTACTTTCAACTAGAATTATTAATCACCATAAAACCACATTTACTACTTAAACTTTCCGAAATCATTCAAAGGTTTTATTGAAAAGAAATAAATACTTCTGTATACAATCATCAGATACTACATGTGGATCTTAGCGAAAAGGTCAAGGAACGTTTATATTTGGTTATTATTTTCATTTTAACTTAAAAAATTTGTTTTACATGTTTTTTTTTAAATTTCTTTTTAGGCAAAAGTATTTACGGAGAAGTCTTTGACGATGAAGATTTCATTCTAAGCCACAGAAGTGCCGGTTTTGTTTCGATGGCCAATCATGGCAAGAACACAAACGGATCACAGTTCTTCATTTTGCTTGTGAGAGCTCGGTGGTTAGACAAAAAGCACGTCGTCTTCGGAAAGATAATCAAAGGATTCGTAAGTAAAATTGGTTTTTGATAATACGTACACAAGCACGCAGACTCTGACCGATTATAAACTAATATGGGTTGACGCACATGCAAAGTTTACCTGGATTGAGGCCATCGTCGGCTTTCGAATGATAGAACAAAGAACCGATGAAGTGCTGCGTGTACGTCTCGGATGTAAACGTGTTTACTGATGAATTGATGCAGATAGGATGAAGTGAATGCGCGCTGACAAGCGGGCTCTGGAGTCAGCTTGTTGAAGTCTGGCACCAATATAAAGACAAAAAAGTTCATAAAGAAACCGAGTCATGTCCCTTACCTATATAGCAATCAGAAGATGGAATCATAAAAAAATAGTGAATTTAAAACTGTGAATTTTAAACCGACTATCATACACACACAACCCTCCCATTTTTTTCTCATATACTCCTTCCTTCTTACACTTCTCGTCTTGTTGCTATATATTGTGTAGTTGTGGTTTTTCTTTTCTTTTCTTGAATTAGATAAAAAATATGTATAAAAATGAATATTTTTGAGTTTAGTCTTAAAGAAGATGAGGCTTAATGACGTCGCTTTTCTTAAAAAAAAAAAGACACAGCAGAAACATGTATGCACATATGTAGCCAATAATGATTGTATGGACCCAAATTAAACACCTAAACTGTTATACATAAAAAGAACAAACGCTGACATGAAAGCTCTCCAGAAACCCTTATTCTACCCCCCCTTGAATACGAGCGACACCACGGATCAATTAGGTATCAAGGATCCCCAGAATATGCAATATGCAAAATGAAAAAAAGATGTATTCGAGTCGACACCGGTTGATTTTCGATGCACATAGCATATGCAAACAAAGAGATAAGAAAACCGACTCAGTTGTTTGTATTTTTGTCACAAGGTAAATTTTCAATGCAGGGGTATTAAACATTTGAAAGCTATTTAATTTATTTGGAAGCTATTTAATTTATTTGGAAGCTAATCCAAAATAAACGTTCTTTACTCCATACCCATCCTAAAAATTACTCCAGCATGAACCGAGAATACTAAGGGTGTAACAGAGCCGCTGATGCTGGTAGCAGCAGCCGCAGCATCTAACATATGCAAATGACCAAGCCGGCTGCGCGATGTGATGTCCCAACAAAGACAAAAAAACACACTTGAACAGAGAAGGGGGTTCAGAGAAGCCTCTGTTTGAGACGTGTTCAGAAAAGCAGAGGTATTCGAGACGTATTCAGAGAAAGAGGGTCATTCAAGACGGGTGTTTAGAGAAGTGGTGTTCGAGATGTGACGAGAAAAGGACGTGTTCTAGACATGGCAAGGATTCGGAAAAGCACGTGTTCGAGACACGTGGGTGACGTCACAGCAGGGACGAAAAGTCACACGCGGCCGGAGAAATGAGAAATTGAACTGTTGAAATAGTTAGAAAAATGCGTTGTTAGAAATACTAAATATAAAGGCTTTTGTTTAAAACTGTTTCTTGGACATAACAAGTACGTTATAAGGATACACAACGAACAAGCAAATACATTTACTAATTCCAGCTTGGAACTCGCAAAATTAATCAGGAATCTAGAAGGGATAAAAAAAAATTTGCAGAGCTACGAATCATCATAGACTCTCTCTCGTCGATTTCGACGTATGAGGTTCTTACAACTTCGTCTATTTAACCTTGTATGTAAGTCGCAGATGACACTTCAATCCATCCAATGATCTACAAAGAAGTCCACGAATTGTGCAAGAGTGTTAATTGTTGGAATGTATGCTGCGACAGTGGACGATACTTTATTTCTTTCATTAGTTTGACGCAATTTGACAAAGTTTGATGCTGCATTTTTCATGATGCCATCGAAGTATGTAGACCTCCGTTCAGTACGATCAATCACAAAACCTTCAAGAGCTGCGGGGTTTATTTCAGCAGCTAAAAAAAATGCTTTTTAATTTGTTCTTGTACTTAAGTAATGGTCGGCTTACTGTCCAGTGACCACTGTAAAGTTGGCTGTACATCAACATGTTTGAAATCCTTTCCCCTGGCATACGCAACACATGGCCAGTCCTGCGCAACTGTGATTTCATGAGGAAGGACTCTATACCATCAACGTTGTACGTAGGGGAAAGGTCAGCATTTGCAACTCTGTCGCTTAAACTAACTTCACAAATTTCTTTGTAAAAACATCGAACTGTTGAAGTTGTCTTCTGTATAGTGTCCAAGACTTTGAGTCATACAAGAATATTGTGAGAACTACAGCCTATATATATATGGCGAGGAAAAAAGGGGGGAAATACTGACTAAGGAATATATATATATATATATATATATATATATATATATATATATATATAAATTTAAAACAATACTTTTTGCGTTGTATTTGGCTTCAAACGTATTTTATGCATATCTTATTTTAAAATTCAAATTCAGTGAACGCTTCTAACACGAAAAAAAAATAAAAAAAGAAAGAAGCAAATTATCCTGATATTCGAATCGTGTTGCATTCTTCCGATATTTCAGAAACAACACTGCAGGTAACATAACGCGGACACTTCATTCACTTTTTCTTAAATTTAATATGGCGAGGAAAAAAAAAAAGGAAAAAATTGAAATACTCATGAAGGAGTATGACTCCGAAATATATATATATATATATATATATATATATATATATATATATATATGAATTTTAATTTTTAAACAAGTAATACTAGTTTATTTATATGGCTTAAGTGCCATTAGGTATAACCGAAACCAAAACTTATGAAGAATTCTTGGTAAAATTACTTGACAAGAAATGGAAGTGCATAAGAATTAAAAGACCCGGATGTAAGCGTGACACAGAAAATAACATACACCCTATCATATTCATATATAGATAATAATAACTAGCGGGACCTGTGGAAATTCCTCAGGGGACTCATTCATACGTAATATATTGATGTTGGCATTCTGTAGATGTTCAGTGTCAATGGAGACGCTCTGATATTATTGTAGCTCTTTTGTTAAAACTGCAAAAGTATTTATCTAAGCTAGCACGGTAAAGCCCGGTGAAGCCCGGTGAAGCCCGGTGAAGCCCGGTCGTAAAGTACACTAACATATGATATTTTAATTCTTGCAGATTTCGTATATATTATTATTAAAGAGTTAATGTTCTACCGATGTTTATATGCTATAAAGTTGCGATTTCAAAAATAAAAAAAATATATATTCACATGACTTGAGTGCATAAGCTTGAATCGAAACCGAAATAAAAAATGATATATGTATATATATATATATATATATATATATATATATATATATATATATATATATAACTTCAGCCATAATCGAAACCGAAACCAAAACCTATGAAGAATTCTTGATAAAATTATTTACAAAAAAAAAAAAAAAAAAGATGATTTAAGTGCCATCAATTATAGTCGAAACCGTAACCATAATTAATGAAAAATTCTTGGAAAAATTATTTATTACAAGAGATAGAAGAACATAACTAAACGACCCGGATGTAAGCGTGACACACAAAAGAACACACACGCTATCGTATTAATATATAGATAATAATAATAATAATAATAATAATAATAATAACAATAATCTTTTTTTCATTAAAATTTTCAGGATGTTATCCGCAAGATTGCCGATATCGAAACGAACAAGGAGACCGGAATGCCGAAGAAGAAGATCAAGATTGTAGCTTGCGGATGTGACGATGTGAAGTCCTATTGTATGACTGAGGAGCAAATTAACATGGAGGAAGACATCGAGACAGATTAATTTTTTTTTTCTTACTTCCATTTTTAATTTTTTTTTAAAGGGAGGGAGGGGACAAGTGCGATGAGAGCTATCTTGGAAAAAAAAATAAAAAGGCTTCAGTCTCACTTTCCGAATAAATTAGGAACAATTCATCATAAAAAAGAAAAAAAAAAGAAAGAAAAAAAGATGGACGATCTAAAAAAAACATTTCAAAATTATAAAGAGAACACATTTTTTACATGAAAAATAATAAAAACAGTCATTTTATGTTTTTCGTTTGAAGAGTATATCGGAGACACCATATAGTTTTAATGGTATATGAAGCAAAGTATGATATATATATATATATATATATATATATATATATATATATATATATATATATATATATATATATGTATATATATATTTTTCTATTTATTGTCTTTATTTTGTCCAATTTTACCAGAACCTTTATATATATATATATAAATAGAAAAAATCGGACAGACAAAAACAAATACGATCAAATCAACCCATGTGGTGAAATTTATTTGTGTATTTCGTATCTATTTTCATCAAATGATTTTATAGTAAATGAGTGAAGAAATGTTATTTTCAGACTTTTATATAAAAAGCAATAGGCAATGCGGGTTGGAGAAAACAGAATGAAATGGGAGAGAGTAGAAGGTAAAGGAAAAAGTAGAAAAGAAAATGGAAGGAAGGGATAATCTGTATCGGTGAGAATGAAACGGATGCCTGTAGTGACCGTTTTCTTACCCCTCCCCCACTTACTCTTGCGCGTTTACGCCTTTCTTGCAAAAAAAAAAAAAAAAAAAGAAATGAAAATAACATTTACACATTCACTTCTAATGAAATCTTTCAATAATAAAGACGAAATGTTAAACAATCTCACCATATGAGTTAATTTCTTTATATTGATGGGTCTATCCGTATTTTTGTATTTATTCTCTCCCTCTTTCTATACTCCCCTTTCTTTCTCTCTTTCTATGTGTGTGTGTGTGTGTGTGTGTGTGTGTGTGCGTGTCTGTCTGTTTGTGTGTGTGTGTATTTGTCTGTCTGTCTATCTATCTCTTTCTCTGTATATATATATATGTATATATATATATATATATATATATATATATATATATATATATATATATATATTGTTGTATGCTTACAAGACAACACACACAGTGATATAGTGAACAAAAAGTGTATTAGCGAAAGTATGTTATAGAAGTACAAATCATGCGTCTAAGACCATAACTGTTACGAATCGCTACCCAATAACACGTTAAATATAACTATATTTATAGTTTCTAAAATGCCTATATAAAAGCTTACCTCATAATATATATATATATATATATATATATATATATATATATATATATATATAATTCAGTGTCGCATTTATATGCGACAAGAGTGTTTGTGTACAAAAGCATATATATATATATATATTTAAAAATAGACACTATGTATTATTATGCTTATTCATCCATACCTTCGGTTTCACGGAAACATTGAATACTTAACCTTTAGTGCTAAAAATACTAAGTGTAACCAGTTCATCAGTCAATAACCTATACTTACAATGAACCGGCCACTGTTGGAACAATTAAACCGTGTGAAACCGATGTTACCGATGGATGATCATCATATAGACTCTCTCTCTCTCTCTCTCTCTCTCTCTCTCTCTCTCTCTCTATATATATATATATATATATATATATATATATATATATATATAATACATTATTTATGCACTGATTAGCCATCCATACTAGTGGTTTATAGGGTAATATGTGTTTGGATACCCCCTTCGCATTGGCATCTGGATTAATGATGCATCGTAGAACAAAAAGGATATTTTTTGTTTATAAATAAAAAAAATAAAAAAATAAATACGTTCTTTGTATATATCGCTCACGAGTAACAAAGGTTTATGCCCTTGGAGTCTTGGTGACAACAAGTTTTCCCATATCTCCAGTACTCTCTGCCTCTTCTTTCGAAAGAACAATTTACCATTTATTTCTGATAGTAACTGTTGAGTTGCTATGGAATTTTACTGACGTAACGCCCCTCCTCCTAGTACCCTTCTAATGGAAGTCTGGATGATACTTTATCTCGTCATCTTTTCCACATCTCAAACCCTCCATATATTAAAAAAGAAAATCAGTACTTATTATAAGCTGACGACAGCTTTATCCTTTTAGCTAAGAGCAAAGTGTAGTATCTGTTCTGATATTGCATTCGGCCAGACTGAAAAAATAATTCTGATTTTTGTCTCAAACCAGGATTTGATTTAGGAGCCGCATTATTTAAATCTGCCCTCGTTGGGAGGCAAATAAATAGAGGGCACTAAACTGAGGTTTATTATGAAACAATATTGATTTAAGGTAATTCGTTTTTACAATTATTCTTGAGAGTCTGGTGTGATCACCACCGAACAAATTCACACAATTTTAACACTAAAAATATTACAATTAACTAGGTGAACATACCCTGCGCTGGCCAGGATTTAGTGTAATTATTTGCTTGCCTAATTTTAAAACTTTTACAGAAAAGTAAGTAAAATATTAGGTTTAAGTGATAGGACTCTTTTTATTTCTTATTCTATAATTATAAGTTTTATTCTTCTTACAGAAAAGTGATTTTTTGTTGAGTTAACATGTTTAATAACACATATTTTCTGAGCTGGACAAAGTAATCTGTGAGAAAAATTGTAGCGGAGTACATTATTATATTGCTAGTAAAGAGTAAAAAAGTATATTGCCAAACAAAAACAAATTTAATTTGTCAGTTTGAATGCTATTTGGATCTGACTTGGAAACGCCAAGAAAATAGATAGATAGATAGATAGACAAATAGATAGATGGATTGAAATATAGCAGTGTGCCTGATTTTAAAAAAGTATTTTGATTTTTTATCGCTGCTAGAACATGTTATGTTAAAAGTGTAAGAAAATTGTCCATAGAATGACGCTTTCCCTACGGATCCTATCCTGGTTCCGCCTCTGCCTATTGTCGACAAAAAGGAAATTTGGGATTTATCCAGAATTTTATTCAATTTTATTCAACTTTATTCGTTTCCATTGAAACTATTTTCAATGCTGTACCTGCGGCTGAAATACTTAACATTTTATAACTTTATCCTTCTAATTTAAAAATTGGGGCACACGATTGGGTTGGAACTCTGTTCCATTTGTTTTTTTTTTTACTTAACTTTAAATGCAAAAGATTTAATAAAACTAACTAATTAATATAATGTATTTTCTATTGTTGTTTAAAACATCTCTCACGTTTAACAAGATTTTCAATACCTCGTTAGTATAAAAAGCAATAAATAAATAAATAGTTGGTAGAAATTAAAAGCAATGAATAAATAGTTGGTAGAAATTAAAAGCAATAAATAAATAGTTGGTAGAAATTAAAAGCAATAAATAAATAGTTGGTAGAAATTAAAAGCAATGAATAAATAGTTGGTAGAAATTAAAAGCAATAAATAAATAGTTGGTAGAAATTAAAAGCAATAAATAAATAGTTGGTAGAAATTAAAAGCAATAAATAAATAGTTGGTAGAAATTAAAAGCAATAAATAAATAGTTGGTAGAAATTAAAAGCAATAAATAAATAGTTGGTAGAAATTAAAAGCAATAAATAAATAAAGTTGATAAAAATTAAAAGCAATAAATAAATAGTTGGTAGAAATTAAAAGCAATAAATAAATAGTTGGTAGAAATTAAAAGCAATAAATAAATAAAGTTGATAAAAATTAAAAGCAATAAATAAATAGTTGGTAGAAATTAAAAGCAATAAATAAATAGCTGGTAGGAATTAAAAAGCAATAAATAAATATACAGTTGATAGAAATTAAAAGCAATAAATAAATATATAGTTGATAGAAATTAAAAGCAATACATAAATAAATAGTTGGTATAATTTAAAAGGAATAGATAAATAGTTGGTAGAAATTAAAAGCAATAAATAAGTTAATTTTGGTAGAAATTAAAAACAGTAAATAAATAGTTAGTAGAAATAAAAATGGAATAAATAAATTAATAGTTGGTAGAAATTAAAAAGCAGTAAATGAATAGTTGGTAGAAATAAAAAAAGCAATAAATAAATTAATAGTTGGTAGAAATTAAAAGCAGTGAATAAACGGTTGATAGAAATTAAAAGCAATAAATAAATAGTTG
>NC_136516.1:74641845-74746845 GCF_053919585.1 Euprymna scolopes | reverse complement strand
CTTTAAGACAATCATTATGTTAAGCTCCAATCTCTGGTCCCTCCTGAAAAACACTCGTCTATCTGAAACCACTATCAATAATTCCACCCACTCGTAATCTGTGCCTAAACCTAAACGTAGATTCCATGAACAAAGCTTCTTTCTTAGAACTGCACGTCTGTGGAACTCTCTTCCGTTTTCCTGCTTTCCAACTGACTATAATATGATTGTTTTCAAGTTCAACGTAAACAAATTCTTGATGAGCCGTCCCTTTAAGTAATCCAATTTTTACCAAATTTCTACTACTAACGATTACTACATTTTCCCATTGACTACTGTACACTCATTAACCCTTATCCTCGAGTGGTCTTCGTGCTTTGATAAGTGCAAAATGTAGTCAGTTGAGAACCAACTTCTTATACCGTTCATTTTTCCACTTCTTATTTGTTTCCTCTACCGTTTTTTTTCATCATCTTTGTTCTAATGTAACCTTTCTTTCTTTCCATACTAGTTATCGAGTTTCTTTCCATACCAGTTATCGAGACCAAAACAGTACTCGAGGATAAGGCTTAATGGGATGATCAATTGGATTGATGAACAATATTATAAGAGGATTTGAAACGATAAAGAGAAAAAGCAAGATTTGATTACTTAACCGAATTTGTCCATAAAGAGAGATTTGTGTTAACTGAGGAATTTATACACTAATGAGTCAACGCTCACAAAGACCCAAAGGCCATTCGAGGATAAAGCTTAATGAAATTTTCAATGAAATTAATGAACAATATTATGAAAGGATTGGAAACGGTGATTTGAAATGACAAGAATTGATTACTTAAAAGAACGGCTCGACGATTATTTGTTTACATTGGACTTGAAGAGGACTATGTTGTAGTAGGGAAGCAGTCATGTAGCATTAATGTTGGTCATGTAACATTAGGTTTCATTACAGTTATACCGCTTTATGAATTTTATCTCAGCTTATGCCTCAACTCTTAGCAACGACGAGGGGATAAATCCTGTCCGTGTACTAAGATTTCAGAACGGTGTTAATCTTCATCACAGAAGATGTTTCCTTCTTCGCGATTTCAATGCTCAAGTGGGATACAATCATGGAAAATGAACGCATCAGGTAATGTATGGCGTGGGAAGCGTGGATAACAATGGCGTCTACCTTCTCCAGTTCTATACTGAATTTATTTTCAAAGGATGAAGCTATTTAATGTAAATGGCTAAAAGAAAAGTATTTCAAGAAAAAAGATGAGCTTATGATAATTGTGAGATGGATAGAATAGGATCCAAAAAACATCAATTAAAACCCCTCCCCTCGTCAAAATCATGTAAGTGAAAAAGGGCAAAGTAAAAAAAAGCTGGCGAATATAAATCAAAGATAAACGTGGCCATTGTGTTATATAGTTATTATTATTATTATTATTATTAGACGATACCACTTGTGCGCGTATGTTACGTGAGTTCTTATTAGTAAGATATGAGTCTTAGTGAGAGTTCTTGTCTTATTACATATGATGTTGTATCTTTAGAGAGAGAGATGTGTATGTAATGACATTTTATACACAGACATATAATAACAATACAATTTACCTTTTTGTAGAAATCACAAACACAAAGATGAGCTTTATCCAAAACACATGATGAATTTATTTCCTTACGACCGATCGGGATTTCCTCATTAAGAACTCAAAGTTTCACATTTTAGTTTCTGAAGTAACGTCTCGCTTCAGACGTCCGCCTGTCTCTGAGTTTTCTCACTGACCGTCTCCCCTGACTGTCTCTCCTGACTGTCTCTCTGACTGTCTCTGCGACCAACTAACTCCCACTTCCTATATTGAGAAATCCATGCATCCCGGCCACGTGAGTAAAATTCACGTGTTTCAACATGCGCGACTTTGCACGTTTCCGACATTGATTTCCCAATAACCTATTTTTCTTGGGTTGTTTCCACAAAGGAATTTAACCTACATATCTAATTTATTTAACCCATATTTTATTATCCACATTCTTTTAACAATTGAATAGTTTATTTATTATTTATTTCATCCGAATTAACAATTTACTGGACATTCCATTTAAACCTATTGTTCTTTAAAACTTATGTCCAGGGTTCGATTTCTGCTTTCTCTTATTTTCATTTTAACTAATCTCTCTATTTTTATACTTACATGAACAGGGGACGGCCCTTATCATGTAACAATTGTATCAAAAGGATTTCCCTCCAAACAACAATTTAACTCTAATGCTAAACAAGAGACAATTTTTTATCTTATAGTGACATTGATATATAATGTTTATATATTGATATTGATATATAATGTTTATATATTGATATTGATATATATTGTTTATATATTGATATTGATATATATTGTTTATATATTGATATTGATATATATTGTTTATATAATGATATTGATTAATATTGTTTATATATTGATATATATTGTTTATATATATTGATGTATATTGTTGATATATTGATATTGATATATATCGTTTATATATTGCTATTGATATATATTGTCCATATATTGCTATAGATATATATGGTTTATACATTGATATTGATATATATTGTTTATATATTGATATATATTGTTCATATATTGATATTGATATATATTGTTTATATATTGATATTGATATATATTGTTTATATATTGATATTGATATATATTGTTTATATATTGATATTGATATATATTGTTGCTATATTGCTATTAGTATATATTGCTAATATATTGATATTGATGTTAAAATATATTGTTGATATATTGATATTGATATATATTGTTGATATATTGATATTGATATATATTGTTGATATATTGATATTGATATATATTGTTGATATATTGATATTGATATATACTGCTTATATATTGATATAGATATATATTGTTTATATATTGATATTGATATATATTGTTTATATATTGATATTGATATATATTGTTGATATATTGTTATTGATATATAATGTAAATATATTGATATTGATATATATTATGGATATATTGTTATTGATATATAATGTTTATATATTGATATTGATATATGTTGTTTATATATTGATATTGATATATATATATATATATATATATATTGTTTACATATTGATATATATTCTTGATATATTGATATTGATATAGATATATATTGATATAGATATATATTGTTTATACATTGATATTGATATATACTCTTTATATATTGATATTGATATACATTGCTGATATAATGGTATTGATATATAATGTTAATATATTGATTTTGATATGCATTGTTGATATATTTTTATTGATATATAATATTTATATATTGATATTGTTATATATTGTTTATATATTGATATTGATATATATTGTTTATATATTGATAATGATATATATTGTTTATATATTGATAACGATATATATTGTTTATATATTGATATATATATTTTTTATATATTGATATATATACTGATATATATATATAGTCTATATATTGTTATTGATATATATTGTTTATATATTGCTATTTATATATAATGTTTATATATTGATATCGATATAGTTTATATATTGATATTGATATATATTGTTTATATATTGATATTGATATATATTGTTGATATATTGATATTGATATACATTGTTGATGTATTGATATTTATATATATTGTTTATATATTGATATAGATATATATTGTTTATATATTGATATTGATATCGTTATGTTTGATGTTCATCTAAGTCGCCAACTGTTATGTTTGCAGGTTGAACCAAATAATGTATAAGGCAATACAAATGAAGACTCAACAAACAAAGGTAGATCAATAAGAAATGTATGAGGAAAAGTATTTTTACAGTATATTTACATAATGGTTGTCAGGTAAAAGAGTCTTGGCTAGAGAACATATCTGCTCTCAGCTCGACCTTCGGTAGCTTCTGGTTAACACACACTCAGACTAACCGAGTTTTGCTATTTATGTGTAATATTATCCGAATATGTAAATGAGTGTGTGCCACCACAACACCCTCCTCCCAAGATTTGAAGTCACATAGATTTCAATATCTTTTTCTCTTGGGATTTAACATTAATGGTTCATTAAATATTCTTTTTCTACCTGATCTTCGGGTTTCAGGTGTATATTGAGGCCGTTCCAAATTAAAGGATTCGTCTATGATGTCCATGGTTTCCTCCTCTTTGACTGCTGTTGTATAATCACCATCTTAAATGTGGCGTTTTTTATTTTGTTCATGTGACTTTTATGTATATTTTCTGGACCTTTAATCAGGTATGTACAATCACCAATGCGTTTATCCACTACTCCACATTCCTGTAGCACTTGAAATATACCCGATCTTCCGAGTTATATTTCTTTCTTATCATGTGTGTAGTGTTTCGGACAATTGCCTGTCTTGGCAATAGTTTATCAAACGCCGATTTCACTTTTCTGTCAAAATTTTAATCAGCTGGTGATATGTTTGACGGTGTATTAGGGTGCGGTGTTATCCTATATATTTGCAAAAATTGTTGCAAAGCTTTTTCCGTTGGTATCCCTATGGATTTTTTCAACGCTCGTTTTAACGTCTCCACGAGCCTCTCCGCGAGGCCGTTGGACCTTCGATGGTACGAAGGAGTAGTGATATGCTTTACTTTGAACGTGTCACAAAATTCCTTAAAGTATGTGGATGTGAATTGAGTTCCATTGTCAGTGACCAATGTGTCTGGTACACCAAATCGGGCAAATAACTCGTGTAGGAATCCTATTGGGTTGTTCGTTGTTGGATTCCTGCAACGCATTACCTCAGGCCATTTTGTGTAACTATCTACTACAATTAAGTAGTAATTTTCTCCTACTGGACTAGCGAAGTCCATGTGGATTCTCAACCATGGGTGGTAGGTTTTCTGCCAAGGTTTGTGTACTATAGGTGGGGATTTTGCCGCTAACTGGCATCCTTTACATCTGTTTATTGTTGTAGCTATGTCGATGTCCATGTTACGCCAGTATACGTAGCTTCTCATTAGAGACTTCATCCGATTTATCCCCGGATGTCCTGTGTGGAAGTCTCTCAAAATCCTCTTCTGCAACGTTTTAGGTATTACTACTCTCTCGTTGTATAATAACACATCGTTACATATGGAAAAAATTCCTGAACCTTTTTGTCATTTATAATTTTTTCTTTTATATAATTTATGTATTCATCTTTATCGGTTTCTCTTTTAATGCCCGACAATGTTACCGGTAGTTCTTTAATGATGTTTGCTACCATAGTTTTCACTTCGACATTTGTTCGAATTGCTGCAATCACTGATTCTTCCAAATTATGTTTCTGTGGTATCAGTCTTGAAAGTCCATCCGCATGGCAAATCTTTTTCGATGCTAGATATTGTATCTGGACATCGTAATTCAGTAGGATCGTACCCCAGCACAGCAATCTATTTGCGGTGTATACAGGCAATCCTTTTTTTGATCCGTAGATTGTGACTAATGGTTTATGGATTAGTTTCAAGTATAAAATGTCTACCATATCAATATCGGTGGAACTTAGTCACTGCAAAGATTATACTCAACGCTTCTTTTTCAATCTGTGAATACGCCTTCTCTGCTGGAAGCAGCGTTCTCGAAGCGTGAACTATCTTTCTAGATCCATTAGGCATGTTATGTTGAATGCATGCTCCTATGCCGTAGGAACTAGCGTCACTAGCGACAACTATATTTAATTTTGTGTCATAGTGAGTTAGAAATAATTCGGATGTTAGTGCGCTCTTTATTTTTTCAAAAGCGGTTTGACATTCTTGCGTCCAGTTTCAAGGTGTGCCCTTTTTTAGCAGCTCATGTTTATTTATTATATGTCCAAGATACTTAATTTCGCTCATACAAAAGTCGCATTTATTTTCTTTTACTTTAAACCCGAATTATTGTATTCGAGTGAATACTTGTTTTAAATGCTCCTTATGTTCTTCTAGGGATTTGCTCCTGATAACAATGTCGTCCAGGTATGCACATGCGCACTCAATACCACTTAGCATGGTGTCCATCGCTTGTTGAAAAATGGGAGGCGCTACTTTGATCCCAAAGGGCAACCAGTTGTATTTGTTCAATCCCTTATGCGTGTTGATGCATAGTATTTTTGAGCAATTCTCCTCGACCGGTATTTGTAAATACGCGTCGCTCAAGTATATCTATGAGAAGATATTACCACCATTCAACTTTGTGAATATTTCCTCTGGGCTTGGTAGCGGATAATGGTAATCTTGTAATATGGAGTTTAGACCTGTCGAAAAGTCCGCGCACACTCTGATTTCATCATTCTTTTTCTTTACATATACGGTGGAGGCTGCCCAATCGCTGTGTTATATTTTTGATAGTATGCCTGTCGGCTCCAATCTGTCTAATTCTTTATTAATCTTTTCTAACCCAGCGAACGGAACGTTTCGCTTTTTTCTAAAAATTGGGCTGGTGTTTTCTATAAGTTCAAACGAGGCCTTAAATTTATTGCAACGACCTAATTTAGTCATGAATACTTCAGGGAATACTTTTTTTAAGTCCTCTTTTATATTTTCTTTTGTTGGAGTAGTACATTCTATTTTTTTACAGAATGTATTGATTGGCTTATCCCACAGTGCAAATTTCTCAATTAAATCTATTCGAAACAGCTTTTCGCTATTTTTCAAAACGAACATTTTTAATTTCTTCGTAATCCCTTTTAATGTTATCGGAAGCATAACTTCTTCAAATTTTATCTCACCACCAGTTACCGTCCGAGCTGATTTACTTGTTTTCATCATGATTGGTTTACCCAACTTTTTCCATGTATTCAAGTTTATTATAGAAATATCGGATCCTGAATCCAGTTGTAATTTTATTGGCGTTTTAAATATTTCCACTTTTATGTATTTTCACCGATTTTTGTCTAATTTTTCATTTGATTTTGTTTGCTGTTCTCTCTTTCTGGTGAAATCTTTATATCTGCAACAATCGCTTTTGTGTCCGACTTTCTTGCAAATGTAGCATATTTTCTTCTTATAAGGTAATCTGATCCCCAATGTCTTTCTGTGCATCTCTTACAGTTATATCTAGGAAGAGACTTGTTATATTCTTTACTATAATTATAATTGTTATATTTGGAATATCTCGTTCCGTTTTGACTGCTTTTATTTGTATAATTCTTGGTTGGTGTGTGTGGTTTTCTAAACTTTCTTACATATGCCACTCCGGATTCTTCTATCGTTTTTAAATCCTTTTTTAGTGTAATGGCCCTTTCACAATCCTCTGCTAATTTCTGAAGTGTTAAATCTTGCTCAGATTCCAGCTTAGACAACATTCGCCTGCGTATTTCTGCATTTTTCGTGGAAACTGACCCTTGTGCGAAGATTAGGTATTTGAAATCTTCTACTGTTAGTTCCGCTAGCTTAAAATTATCATAGTTTTTATTGGCAACTGATGCGTATGTCAAATAATCTTGGTTGTCCATCT
Organism: Euprymna scolopes; assembly: GCF_053919585.1. Classification (NCBI taxonomy): domain Eukaryota; kingdom Metazoa; phylum Mollusca; class Cephalopoda; order Sepiida; family Sepiolidae; genus Euprymna; species Euprymna scolopes. Next base: position 74,739,383 of record NC_136516.1, on the reverse strand, counting down.
TCCTTAGATTCATACACAACCATCTCTTATGAAAAAGAGATATATTCGGATTAAATAATTCTTTTAGTAATTTTACAGCTTCTTTGAAATCTAATTCCGTAGTTTTTTTAGGTAATATGTAATCTTCGAATTTACTGTGTTCTGCTACACCAAACTTTCTGAGTAAGAGGCTCACTTTCTGGCTATTTGGCCAGCTTTTGCAGTCCAGTTGAAAGACATCCTCGTATCTTGTATAGTATGCTTCAAAAGTCTTTTCTTCCTCCGACACATAATTAAATGTGTCCATACTATTAAAAATAGTTGTATGGGAGAAATTAGCACTGTCGACATTTTCTCGATTATTCTTTAGTAGTTCCAGTGTTTTAGCAAAACGTTCATTTTGCCTTTCTTTATGTTCAAATTATACTTTCTTCTGCCTTTCTTCTTGTTCAAATTGTAATTTCTTCTGCCTTTTTTCTTGTTCAAATTGTAATTTCTTCTGCCTTTCTTCTTGTTCCAGTTGCCATTTCAATAATCTCTCATCTCTTCGTTAATCTCGCTCGGCTTGTGCCTGTTGTTGTGTCTGCAAAAATTGCATTAACATTCTAGATAAATCTTCCATTTTTTTAGTGTATTTTAAAATATAAAATGACTTGTGTTACAACAAAAATTGTTCAGAGGTCCTGTTTTAAATAAATAATAATATCGCTGCTCGAATAATATTTTCTCACTTCGCTAGCGAGTCAAGCTCATCCAACCCCAAAATAAAAAAAAACTGATGCTTTTACTGAAACCACCAAATACGATTGACTTTTCCGTTTTAGGCACTTCCTAATAAGTAACAGCAGAACTTAAGTACAACTCTTTCCACCAAAAAATTTTTTTTCAACTCGAGTCACAATTGAAAAAAAAATAAAATGTATGGACTACATTTAATTCTTTCATTTGTTTTTTTTTTCTTACGTGACGTTTTACCGTCTTATATCCGTTATCCAGTGACAACTTCAGTTTAAAAAAAAATTATTTCCTTAATTCTAGTTTAACTGTGGTATTTTTTAATACCAAAGATAGAAAAAAATTTGGTTTACTAAAAAGTCTTTAGTTGATGTTTTGCTAACGGAGAGCAGCAATTAGGAAATCCACTGGTGAACTTTTTTTTTCCGTATGTTACTTTCTTGCTCTTCGTAATTTAGTAATACGAATCTGTTTGTCGTTTTACAACAAAACAAAAATTCACTTTTATAGTTTGTTGTTTTTTTTTTCTCAAGATGGATTCCAAGAGAAACGGCGTAAATTCTCGCTTTTGCCACGTTCGAGTTTCATTTTCTTTTTTTTTTTTCTTTGAGACTGCAATTAGCGGGTTTGGTTTGTCTTTTTTTCCCGACTAGTATTTTAGTAAATAAAATACTATTAATCGAGATTACTATTTTTTTTTTTTTTTTTAACCTGAATGCAGTTTAAAAAAATTTTTTTTTACACAGTGATCACCACTTATCAAAGCCCGGAAGCCACTCAGGGATAAGGGTTATTGCAAGTACATTACGTTAGTGTGCAGATTTGATGAAGTGTTTACTTAAGGGGGCAGTTCATTAGGAATTTGTTAATATTGGACTTGAAGACATCCAAGTTGTAGTCCGGTGGGAAGCAGACAGACGGAACAGAGTTCCACAGGCGTGCAGTTCTAAGAAAGAAGCTTTGTTCATGGAATCCGCGTTTTGATTTAGGCACAGATATAGAGTGGGGGAAATTTTTCATAGTGGATTCAGCTAGACGGGTGTTTTTCGTGAAAGATTGGCGAGGGGGGACCAGAGATTGGAGTTCAGACGAGTACCTGCCATGGAAATAACGATATAACAAGGATAGGCTCGCAACGTCTCTTCTGTGGGAGAGAGGTTGCAGGGTAGAGAAAAGGGCATCCCCCACTAAGCCACGAAGTCTATTTTGTACTCTGTCAAGGCAGGATAGGCTGTTTTTAGCAGCTCCTGCCCAGATATGGCAACAGTATTCCATCCTTGGACGTACTTGGCTTTTATATAGATAGAGAATTGCATCAGTAGTAAGATATCTTCTAGAGCGGTAGAAGGATCCCACCATCTTTCCAGCGACCTTGGCAACAGACTTGATGTACATGTTCCATTTCAGATCAGGAGTAAAGGTCAAACCCAGAAGCTTGTCAAAACACGGGGCCTCACCTAGACGAGAGCCATCCATCACAATTGATGCCAGATGGGGATCAGAGCGTTGATGATGTAAGGATAGGAGTTTGGTTTTGGATGCATTAAAGGTAACCAGCCACATCTTCCCCCACTGAACCACGCACTCGAGATCAGAGGAGAGAGAATCAGAGAGAACTTTGTCATTTACAGCCTTTGATGTGTTGCCGTAGATGGTCGTGTCATCAGCATAGATTTCAACGAATGATTTAAGTATGTGTTTAGGGAGGTCATTGATGTAGATCAGGAAGAGAGTTGGGCCTAGGATTGACCCCTGAGGGACTCCAGCATTTATATTGCAGGCCTCCGATTTTTGTCCATCAACCACTACTCTTATGAGCCTATCGGAGAGAAATGATTTAATGATTGAGAAAACATTTCCAGTAATACCGTAGCTGGAAATCTTGTGAAGTAGACCCTTATGCCATACCTTGTCGAAGGCCTTTGATATGTCAAGAGCAATTGCCATAGAAAGGAAGCCTTTGTCAAGAGATTCACTAATCCTGTGGGATATAACCGTCAGCACATCTGCGGTAGATCTTGCAGAGCGGAAACCATATTGTGTGTCACTAAGAAGGTTATTCCTGCAAACCTGAGGTGGTTGACTATTTCTCTATTTAATATGGATTCCAGCAACTTACTCATAACACAGAGGAGACTTATTGGTCTGTACTGAGAGGGAGATGACTTATCACCTGAATTCTTAAATACAGGACAAACTGATGAGGTCTTCCAGGGAGTCGGAAAGCACTTCTCCTTAAGGCAGCGCTTAAATAGTTTCGTAAGTATGGGAGCAAGTTCTGGTTGAAGCTTTTTTAACACTATAATTGGGATGCCAACAGGGCCAGTTGCTTTACTGAAATCTAGGTTCTTTATTAGCTTGGCGACCTCATGCACGGATATTTGTATGTTACCTGTTTGTTCTGTGTTATAGGAGGAAATATGGGGAGTTGATGGCCTTCGTCAGATATTGTTATTGGAACTTGGGAAACAACTGTTTCTTTCTTTTAGTGTTGTACTTCCGCGAGGAAAATATTTTACCGCTTTCCAATGTTCGCTGAATTACTAATTTTTTCCGCTTCAGTCGAACTTCTCTTTAGCGTGAAATCCGTTTTTATGACTATTTCGTTCGTCAAAACTTGTATTTCTTAGAACGGTCAACCGTTGCGTTGTACTCTTTTTTTTAGTGAGTTCTTTCCATTTCTTCGTCAAACTGTTATGTTTGACGTTCATCCTCGTCGCCAACTGTTATGTTTGACGTTCATCTTCGTCGCCAACTGTTATGTTTGCAGGTTGAACCAAATAATGTATAAGGCAATACAAATGAAGACTCAACAAACAAAGATAGATCAATAAGAAGTGTATTAGGAAAAGTATATTCACAGTATATTTACATAATGGTTGTCAGGTAAGAGAGTCTTGGCTGGAGAACATATCTGATCTCGGCTCGGCCTTTGGTGTCTTCTGGGTAACACACACTCAGACTAACCGAGTCTTGCTATTTATGTGTAATATTATTCACATATGTAAATGAGTGGGTGCCACCACAACAGTTATTGATATATATTGTTTGTTATATATTAATATTGATATATATTGTTTATATATTGATATTGATATATATTGTTTACATATTGAATATATTATATATTGTTTATATATTAATATAGATATCTATTGTTTACATATTAATATTGGTATATATTTTTACATATTCGTAATTATATATATTGTTGATATATTGATATTGATATATATTGTTGATATATTGATATTGATATATATTGTTTATATATTGATATAGATATTTATTGTTTATACGTTGATATCCGCCTAGATTTTTTATATATTGTGTTCATATTAATATTGATTCATATTTTTAATCTATTTATATGAAAAAATATTGTTTATATATGAATATTGATATATATTTTCTATATATTAATATTGATATATATTGCTGTTAAATTATTATTAGTATGTATTGTTCATATATTGCTATTAATATATATTCTTTATATATTGATACATATTGTTTATCTATTACTATTGCCCTATTTATAGTTGATATATTTAAATTTATACATGCGGTTTCTATATTGATACTCATATGATATATTGTATATATTGTTACATTGATATATAATTTTGATATATTGATATTGATATATTCTGTTTATATATTCATAACGATATACATTTTTTATATATTGATATTGATATATGTTGCTTATATATTGATATTATTATAGATTGGTTATATATTCATGTCGATATATATTTTTATATATTGATATTAGTATATATTGTGTATATATTGATACTAATATATATATTGCTTATGTATTTTAATTAATAAATAATTTATATAATATTATTGATATATATTGATATTGATATATATTGTTTGTATATAGATATTGCTATATTGTTGATGTATTAATATTGATATATATTGTTAAATATTTATACTGAAATATTTTGTTGAAATATGTACATTGATATATATTATTGAAATATTTATATTGAGATGTAAATTGTTGAAATATTTATATTGATATATATATAGTTGAAATATTGATAGTGACATATATTATTAAATATTGAGATTTACATATATTGTTGGAATATTGCTATTGATATATTTTGTTGAAATATTGATATTGACATATATTATTGAAATATTGATATTGATGTGTTGTTGATATATTGATATTGATATATATTGCTGAAATATTGATATTGATATGTATCGTTTCAATGTTGATATTAATTTATATTGGTGAAATATAGATATTGATATCTATTGTTGAAATATTCATATTCATATATATTGTTGATATATTAATATTGATATATATTTTTTATATATTGATATTGATATATATTGTTTTACATTAATATTGATATATTTGATGTATATATGAATATTGATATATAATTTTATATATTTTCATTGATATATATTGTTTGTATATTAATATCGATATATTTTTCTGCATTGATATTGATATATATTGTCTATAAATTGCTATTAATATATATTTTTCATATATTGATATTGCTATATATTGTTTATATATTGATATTTATATATATTTTTCATCCATTTATATTGATACATATAGTTGATTTATTGAAATTGATATACGTAGTTTATATATTGATATTCATATATATATATTTAATGATATTGACATATATTGTTGATTTATTAATATTGATATATATTGATTATATATTAATATTATACATATATTGTTTATATATTGCTGTACATATATATTGTATATATATTGAAATTGATATATATTCTTTATATATTGATATTGATATGCATTGTTGATATATTGTTATTAATATATATATTGTTGATATATTGTTATTTATATATATTGTTTTATATATTGATATTTACATATATATATATATACTACCTTTGATATATATCTTATATATATGGCTTTTGAAATATATCGCTTATATATTTTAACTGATATATAATAATTATATATTGATATTGATATATATTGTTTTATATTAATATCGATATATATTGTTGATTTTATTATATTGATATATGCTTGATATATGTTTATCGATACAAAAATTTATTTCATATATTGCACTTGATATATATTGTTTAGTATATGAATATTTATATATATTGTGTATATATTGATATTGAAATATATTGTTTACGTATTGAAAGTGATATATTTATTGTTTAAATATTAATATTGATATATTTTATTTATATATTCATGTTGATATATATTATTTATATATTTATATTGATATATATTTTTTTATATATTGATATTTATATATTGTTTATACATTGATATTGAAATATATTGTTTATATATTGATATTCATATATATTGTTTATACATTAATACTTGATATATATTGTTAATATATGAATATTGATATATATATTGTGTATATATTTATATTGATATATATATATTGTTTTTATATTGATATTGATATATATTGAGTATATATTGATATTGATGTATATTATTTATATATTGATATTGATATATATTGTTTATATATTAATATTGATATATACTTTCATATTTTGTTATGTATATATCGTTTATTTATTACTATTGATATGTATTTTTATATATTGCTATTAATTTTTTTTGTTTATATATTGCTATTTATATATATTGTTCATATATTGACATTGATATATATTATTTATATATTGATATACATCATGTATATATTGATATTGATATATATTGTTTATATATTGATATTGATATATATTGGATATCTATTACTATTCATATATATATATATTGTTGATATATTGAAATTGATATATGCTGTTTATATATTGATATTCATATATATTTTATATGTATTGATATTGATATATATATAAATACTTTATATATTGATATCGATATATATAGGTAATATATTGATATAGATAGATATTTTTTATATATTGATATATATATATATTTATATATTGATATTGATATATATTGTTTATATCTCGATATACATAAACATTGTTATATACTGATATTGTTATATATTGTTAATATATTTATATTTATGTATCCTTTTGATACGTTGATATTGGCATATATTATTTATATATTGAAACTGATACATACTTTTTATATATTGATATTGATACATATTGTTTACATATTGATACTGGTATATATTTCTTATATAGTTATATTAATATATATAGTTTATATATTGATATTGATATATATTGTTTATATATTGGTATTTATATATTATTGATATGTTGATATTTATTTATATGGTTGAAATATTGATATTGTCATATTTTGTTTAATATTTAACATTGATATATATTGTTGAAATATTGATATTGACATATATTGTTATAATATTAATCTTAATATATATTGTTGATGTTTGATATTGATATATAGTGTTGAAATATTTATGTTGATATATATTGTTGAAATACTGATATTGACATATTGTGTTGAAATATTTATATTGATATATATTGTTGAAATATTGATGTTGATATATTTTGCTTAAATATTTATATTGATGTATATCGTTGAAATATTGACATTGACATATATTGAATAAATATTTATATTGGCATATATTGTTAAATATTGATATTTACATATATAGTTTAAATATTGACATTGACATATATTGTTGAAATAATAATATTGATATATATTTTTTATATATTGATATTTATGTATAGTTAATATATATTTTATGGATATATATTCATTATATAATTATGTTGATATATACTGTTGATGTTCGATATCGATATAGATTTGTGAAATATCGATATTAATATAATATTGAAATATTGATGTTGATATATATTGGTGAAATATTGATATTGACATATATAGTTGAAATATAGATATTGATATATATTTTTTATGTTTTATATAGGCATATCTGGTTGATATATCGATATTATTATATTTTTGATATATTGATATTGACATATAATTTGGATGTTTTATATTGACACAGATTGTTTAAATATTTAGTTTGATAAATATTGTTGAAATATTGGTATTAATATATACCATTGAAATATTGATATTGATATATATTGTTGATATATTGATATATTGATATATATTAATGAACTATTTGCATTGATATATCGTTGATATATTGATATTGATACATTGTTGATATATTGATATTGATATGTATTGTTTACACATTAATATTGACAGACATATTTTGAATATTGATATGAATATATATTGTTTATATATTAATATTGATCTATATTTTTGAAATTTTAATATTGATATGTATTGTTGAAATATTTATATTGATATATATATATTGCTGATATATTGATATATGGTAAAAATATTAATATTGGTATATATTGTTCATTGTGTATAAGTTTTGTTATTATCGGAAATACAGTTTTGTATGTTAATAAACTTAATAAATAGATAACTTTTTAAGCTTATGTATCCTTCAAAAATGAAAAAATATACAAGTAGTTGTTTTTAAAACAAATTAAAATTTATTAAAATCTATTATTCTTGAGTAATTTTTTTTCTAGAAAGATAAATACCTCAATTTTATCATATGAAAAGCAGAATAATATAAAACTTTGTTCTACTATTTTAAAAAGAATTTTAAATTTAAAATTTTCTAAAACAACACTATTTACCGCCATTTTTTCTCTCTATCGCTAAAACATAATTTTTCAGAAGTTTTGAACCAAATAATTTTGTTTCGTCTAAATAAGATTTAGAATTATTTGCTATAAGAATATGCAAAAATATGAATTTCAAATAATTCCACCCTTTTACATCACTCTATAGATTTGCGTAGCGAAATTAAAAAGAAAAATATTGATATTTCGAATTAAGTACGGAAGCCTTGAGTGGACTAAAAAACTATATTTAGGCATGTATTTTTAACGTTTGATTTGACGATTAGGGGAAGGGTTAAATTTTTTTTCATAAGCGATATATATATATATATATATATATATGTATACATATATGTATATATATATATGTGTATGTGTGTGTGTATGTGTTTGTGTGTGTGTGTGTCTGTATATGCTGCTTACATAACCATCACAGTTAAGCAACGATGAGGCTGGCAAGTACCAGTTCGGTGACCATTTTTGGAATACTAGGCGTCGTATGTGTTTAAAACAACTTCTGCACCTAGTATCACGGTTGGACCACCATGGGTGATTAAACAAGAAATTGCCGAAAGAAATTATCGTATTTTTAGCAAAATACGCAGTTATTTACCGATTTATTTTTTTTTTGGTATCGATTTTTCTAAACATTTTTTAATTAAAGGTGTATTAGCAATCTTGGGCTCACTAAATGAAAATTATTAATTTATTTTTCAAATATTTAAAATTAGTGTTTTTCGCAAAAATAATGAAAATATATAATTCTTTTTGCTAATTTGAAAGATAATAATAATTATAAACATATTCACGAATTTCACACTTCAAACCACAAAAATTAAAAAATAAAACACATTCAAAATTCGGATTTTCAACCTTAAAATCTGATACGTGCGCAGTTGTTTTTTCTGTTTGTTTTATTTACCTCACCCTCCCCACAATACAATTTTAAGCATATTTGTATCCATAAATAAAGAAGGCAGGTTTTTAGGCAATATATATATATATATATATATATTATATATCGATTATGAAAAAAACGTACACTATTATAAAGTCCATTCTTTACTTAATAATTAGGGAAAATTTCGTATTGATTGGATAATTACTTGACTTTTGATAGATTTTTAAAGAGAGATTCCATCAAAAAATACTGACTCCCTCGTTACGTTTCCGTTGTGTCTAGTATACTTCGTACCGGAAGAAAATTCAGAGTTAAAGCATGATTTTTAAGTAGTTACATCGATGTATACTCTCTCTTCCTCTCTCTCTCTCTCTCTCTCTCTCTCTCTCTCTCTCTCTCTATATATATATATATATATATATATATATATATATACAAATAATATATAATATAAATGACCATAATCAGAAAACTTGCATCTTTTGCATTTCTCCATAAAACTTTACTTAATATAGTATTCAACATTATGGTTAAAAAACTACCTGCCAAACATACCCGGTGAACCAAGAGAGAAGCAACTTACTACTCAATCACCTGAAATACCATGTTGGTACCGTACGCATTTTTTGTGGACGATATAAAGTTCGTGGCAGACAAAGACTCCAACTGCAAATACTCGAGTTACCGTCAATGACCCTTCTGATATTCCTCCAATCAGACAGAGTAAACACTTTGAGTCTGTCATGGTATTTGGAGGTGTTGCCAGCAATGGGAAAGTTGTTAAAGTAGACCTGAAGATCAATACGGTGGAATATCTGAAGATTCTTACCCTGATCCCAAGAAAGTGATATTCATCCAGGACTCTACACCTGCTTATGGGTCAAAAACAGTGCAGACCTTCTTGAATAGAGAGTTGCTGCTTTTTGTGTCCTCAAATAACTGGCCACTGGCCTTTTAGCTCGCCAGATTTAACCTCCTGCGACTATTGGTTATGGGGCAATGTTGAGAAAGTCTCTTATGTTCGCCCCCATAGCAGTGTGGCCTCCCTGAAGACCTTCATAATGTGAGCAATTCGAGTTATCAAAAAGTCAGCTGTCAAGGCCTGTTGTTCCATTAGGGCTCACATTCAGCAAGTTGTATATGCAGAAAGTGCCCCTTCCTTTTCAAGGTTTAAAGTTTGAGATCTTAAACTGTCAATTTATCGTTTACACCCTATATATATCTATACTCCTATAAATTTGTTTGTGCATTGATATTCATATTAAAAGCTCTTTTGTCCTATTTATTTAAATAGAAAATGCAACTTTGTAATAATATAGATCGTGGAATTGCATTCACTAGCAAAAGATCTAGCTAATTCGGATATTCTTTTAATATTCATTTTAATTAATTCCCTATTAGTTTTTTTCTGTTTTCCCATGCAATGATTATCTAGTTAACTATTACGTGTAATTATATTTATATAGATATTCTACATGATTGATACTTGCGTAATATTTGCGTAAAAAGTTATAATAAACAAAAACCTCTTTATATATATATATATATATATATATATATATATATGCATACGTATATATTTTTGTTCAAAAAAATTTAGCCTACCAAACTCCTCAGTAATATTTTGGTCTACAGATATGAAACTTAATATATACGTAATTTGAACCCTTGCGAAACTTTATATTTGGGAGGGGGGTTGCCGGGATATCGGTGCAAAAATGTGAAAATTAAAAAAAAAAAATGAAATTTGCCAGGTGATTACGACAGCGTTACGAATATGCATGCATAACATAATAGCTATTGGTTCATGTTTTAATTTTTAGCCTTGAAGTAAACATGTCTTCACGACTCAGGCATTAATGTCAACGGAAAAAGTAAATTGTAAGCTAAACGTTATGTTACGATTCTCGGTGGTGGCGCACGAGTCATATTTTAAAAACTTTTTAAATCATTACTATATATTAGGTACAATATAACCTATAATATAAATCTCACATGTTTTTTAAATGTATGTATGTATGTATGTTTGTATGTCTACCTAAAACTTTCGACATAAGCGACGGATTTTCACGAGATCGATATCATTTTAAAGCTCAATCCTTCAGACGACAAACATCGAAAAATTAGCCAGAAACATTAATTCCTTCATCCTCCACTGGGTACTTTTTTACAGGAAGGGGTCGCCTTTTTCGTCGATACTTTCGAAAGTCATCGCCTCTTTTCGATTGTCTAGCCTTAATTTAAACCTACGTCATTTCCGGTTTGACGATGGGCGTAACAGATAACACTTCACGTTTTTTTTTTGCGCTCGCAATTTCCCCCCTTTTTTTTGTTTTGCTCAACTAACACTCTTACACACACACCCACTTTATTTTTCGCCTTCGCATCACGGGTTCGAGACTGCCTGCCTACTACAACTTTGTTTTTTTTTTTTGCTCAGCATACACCTACTATTACCCGGGCAACGCCAGACACCCAGGCTAATATAATAATAAATACGAAATCTGTATTAATGAAAATATTATATTTAAGCGTATTGTATAACCGGTCAATGCTGAGCGACTTGTCAGTATATATATATATATATATATATATATATATATATATATATATATATATATATATAAATGTATACATATATATGTATACATATATATGTATTTCATTTAAATATTATTTATTAATTATTAATTAATAATTACTACGTGCATAAATGTAACCATTAGTAATTAGTAATTAATAATGAATAAATAATATTTAAATAAAATAAAAAAGTAAATACGTCCTAAAATGTGGGCGAAAAATTGTAAACAAAGGGCAAAAGAAAGAAATAATTCGCTAATAAAGAAATTAATAAAATTCAACAATCTTATATATATACATATATATATATAAATATATATATATATGTATATGCACACACACACACACACACACACACACACACACACACACACACACACGCACACACACACACACACACACATATATATATATATATATATATATATATATATATATGTAAGCGTGATGAATCCTAGCGTTGATGAAACGCGGAATATTCTGTGTAGCTTAATTGCCATATAAATTTTATAACTTACAACCTAGTTCTACCTACGTATTGAGCACTGTTTAAGTAAATACTTAAAGTTTACGCATAAATTTATACACTTCGTATACTAATTTATGATAATATGATAATATGATAATTCTTATTTTGGTACTTATGCATTTTTCGAACAAGTCGTAACACAACGTTCGGCTCGGATTTCTTCGGCGCATGACGTTAACAGCAGGATAAAGCCAAGCGTTGCCGATGAAATAATAACAACGCTACGTAAAAGAAAAAAATAAAGTTAAATTTTAAGTCTAGAAACATCAAAAGAAAAAAACAAAACAAAAACCTACCGTTAATTTATATTTTTTTTAATTAAATGTTTGTAGAAAATGTAATTTCTTTTATCAATAAATAATTTTTAAGCAATTTTCAATGAATAATAGTAACTTTTAAGTATTTTTATAGTTTAGAAAAAGTGAAATAAACTTTTGTTTGTTTTTTTTTTGCAAGTATTTATGTAAAAAAAAAAACAATTTTTTTTTTTAAATTTTTTCCGAATCTCTGCGAGTAGTTGTATTTTTTTTTTTATGCGAAGAACATTTTTCTCTGGAGGATGTATTTTCCTCAGACTTTTGGAGGGCATCAGACGATAAAGTGGACGGAGATGAGATAACGGACGTGATAGGAAGCTCCTTACCAACCGGGTAGCTTTCGGCCATCTGAGTTAATATGGAGTCAAAAGGCTGTCTACCAAATTTTTGTCTCTAAAAGATATGTGTCCAAAAGCTCCCGGTTGGTTCCGCATTGTTTATTGTGTTGCTTTGCTTCCTTCCACATCCGCTCCACATGATTTGTTGTTGCCTGTGTTTCAGGATCTACAAAATTAAGCTAGGATGATCATGTTCATATCAGCGTTTCTTGAAGCGTCAGCGTTTCTTGAATAGTAAGCAAATTTTAAGCAAGAAACGATCGGATTGTTTGTTTCTTTCTTTCGTTCTTTTTTTCTCTCTTCCAATTGGTATAATAATTCTCGCCTTCTGCTCGCGCGCGTACGCGCGTCGAGTAGAAACCCAGCGCGCGGCGTTTTGATTAGCTGCTCGACATGTTACGTCAGGCAGCAACTAAACCCGAGCTGTTGACGTCGTGTTCCGGAGAAATCCGAGGCAAACGCTGAGTTACGTCTGCTTCGTTAAATGCATAAGTACCCTTATTTTTATCAGTTCATATAATATTCACATCAAAACGCCTCGTGTATTTCCCAACGGACTGCTTAATCCTAAGAACCTCGCCTACTGTCATTCCTCTTATTGCGAGGAACTATAATGATATTGTGAGCTACCATAACGCAAAGTCGACTGAAATTTCTGAATCTCACAATTGAATCGTCGATCATTTCTATAATTCGTCCTTGGGTTTCTATATACTCAGATGAAAAAAAAAAGAGCCTTTTCAAATTTCGTAATAGGTTTCCAACATGTTTTACTTTTTCTGGAAATCATTCCAGATAAGACGTGAAGATACTTGATATAAGGAGCTAGCAAGAACGAAAGATGATGATTACAAAGACAGGAGATGCATTTTCACTTTAGGCTTGAAAAGACAAGGCTATAGATAGAAGGAAAATAGCAAAAAAAAAAAAAAAAGAAAAGAAAAAAAAAAGAGTTCCATAAGCTTGTAGTTCTTGGAAAGAAGCTAGTGGAATAATACGCCATATTGCAATGAGATATCAAAACGAATTGACGGAGGCCACTAGACACTACTTGAGCAAAGAAAGCAGAGAATATATCAAACAATCTTAAACAACATGACACAATAGCATTTATAGAAAAGACTGAGACTAACAACAATACGCCTGTGTGTGCGCGAGAGAAAGAAAAATGAGGATGCAGAGAAAGGGCGTCTAACCTTTTAGACAGGAGGTAAATAAAAAAAAATATTAATCTTTAACAGACTAGTTCACACGTCTCGATTAATCGAGTTAGAAACCGGGCCGTGTTTTTAGGAGATGGACATACTCATTTCCATTTTATGCGGATTGATTTTATGATTCAGGACAATAAAGATCTCATCCCATCATGTAATAATTAAGATTTTCTATAGATTAGACTGGAGCTAAATATTGGTCCATGACTCGTCTATTTACAACTCGCAGTCGTTGTTATAAACTAACTTATCCGGAGTTGCGACCTTAACGCTAAAGATAAAAATCATATCTCACGTCATTCATCGTTTGTACTGCGATGTGTTGTTCATTCCGTCTTTTCCGACTTTTATATTATTACCATGCCGTTCTTTATCAATAGCCTTATCATTGTAACAGAACACGGACGCGCATATGACAGCAGCAGCAGCAGCAGCAGCAGCAGCAGCAGCGGTTGTATGAAAATGACCGAGTCAGAAGGAAAGAAAAACGTAATCGGGGAAATAGGCGTGTTACAAACGTGGCCCGAGAGCGACAGGAAAAGACATATCCTAAACATGGCCCCTACAAAGACAGAGTACCACGTGTTCGACAAGGCGTTATTCTGGAAGTACCTGTAAATAAATGTCTGTTGTTTTAACTGAAAAAGGTGAGTTGAATTATTTTCTTGTCTTTGTTTCTTTGCGACTGTCTGCATACAATCTATGAGTCCAGAGTGTTGACATGTAACGACTATATTACTAAGTGAAAGATAAAACTTTACGTTTATTTATTTAGCGAAACTAGCTAAATATGAGTAAAGCATATAAAATTCTTAGAGGGTCATTAATGGTTAATGTAACTAGAGAATAGCTTATATAATAAAAATAGTATTAGCCAAGATGACATTTAGCAATCTGACACCAACTAAAATATGGTATTTATTGTCTAGTCAGGTCACTCGCAACCTCGGCGCAGGGATTTTTCTGCCGTTTAATTTAAATTATAAAAGCTCTACCTGCATATTAAGCACCTTTAAGAAAATATTGTATTTTAGTTCAATACATTTGAGCTAATTTGATACATCTATATATGTATACTTGTGTGTGTGTGTGTGTGTGTGTGTGTGTGTGTGTAAGGTTAGTGGGAGAGAATCTTAGCATAGTGCTCGATTATTAAGACAAATATAAAAATAAGAGCGTAATATTCATTTATATGTACAAAAGGATATCAGAATAAGAGCGGTACCGCCGGTTTCAAATCTAAACAAAGGGAAATATTTTCCAATAAGACATACATAAAATGAGGCTAGAGAGAGTTTGATCAACTATAGGTCCCTTTTATTTGGATTTGAAACCGACGGTAGTGATCTTCTTCTGATATTCTGAAACACAAAAACACTTACATACTTATATAAATATTAGCTGTACTCGGCCACGCGTTGCCGTGGCTCAGTTTCTTTAAATGGAACACAAAAACGAAAAAGACAAAATATATGTCTTATGTTTATATTCTCAATATTTGTGGATAGACAATACCTTTTTCTGTGCAGATGTAGAGATTGCTTAATTTTCCGACTGTTGCATATACATGTGAGAAGAAATCATGGTGTTGATGTAAGACATACAAAAGTAGAAATTGTCCCGGAGCCGTGTTAATGGTCATTTCAAACGCCAAGCGAATTGTGAACACACAATATCTTAAATTAAAGTGGTATATCCGTTTAAATCATACAATGAACGTTAACTGCCTGTTCTTCCTGACGGTTGACAGAGGGGAAAATACGAGGGTTTAATTTTACTATAGACATGTATGTGAACACGGACTGGAAAACCTCGAAAAGTTTAAAAAAAAATAGCTATTTTCTTTTTGTATGTAAGTATAGTGTTTTATCAAAGATAAACTCATGGAAAAATTGAAAAGAATAAAGAAAGAAAGAAAGAAAGAAAGAAAGAAGAAAAGAATGTAAAAATGTTGTAGGATAAGTTTTCAAAAAAAAAAAATAGTTTGGTCAACTGTTGTTGTTTTTATTCCGAAAAATATAATATATTGCTTTCAAATATAATTAATGAGAATATTCGCAAACATTTTGGTGCTTTTTCTCTATTGCTGCTAATTCAGAAATCGAAATATTGATTTTCAAGTGACACCAATAGTATCCACTGAATTGCCATGTCACAGTAATGAAAATAGCCAACACTTACGAAAAACGATGAGGGAGAAATTAATGATTAAATGAAATCATTTTCGAAGAAATTAGAAATTTTAGCTATTTCCTTTGTGTTTACGTCACATGTCACGTGACCAAACAAGCAAAGCCAAAATCAGTTTTTCGTGTAATCATTGAAGAGCGAAATAATTTTCACATGACAATTAGGTAGATAACACTGCTTATTGTTGTAATTGACAAAAAATGTAAGGAGTTATCAAGTTTTTTTTTTTAATTAAATATCAACTTTTCGGCTGGCCTATTTCACTATAATAATGAGGAAGCACCCTTTGACACTTTTTGCAGACATGTACAATGAAAGACCTCGTATATATTTTTTGGTACTCTTGCATAATTTGACCTAGATCCTCGGGATTTTTCGTTAATTATGATTCTGGCTCGACCGGCAATCACCGGAAAAGCCGAGCAAAGTAATAGATGCAGACGAATTTCCAAACAAACAAACCGGGAAAAATAGAAATACAATAATTATAAAATAACAAAAATTTATTTAATATATATATATATATATATATATATATATATATATATATATATATATATATATATATATATATATATATATATATATATATTCCAGAAAAATCGAATTTTGTATCGTTTATTTACTTTTATTTTTTTTGTTGCAATTTTTATAAAACAAATTTATTTTTTTATCGTAAATTGGTTGGCGAAAGTTTTTTCCAAGAAAGCTTACATTTTTTTAAAAAGCAAATTGGCAGTAAACGTTTCTCTTTGCAAACAGAATTTTTTATTATCAGAAAAGATGAATGCTTTTTATGAAAACTGTAAATTGTTAGATGAAAGTACAGAAAAGTTTTTCGGATTAAAATAAAGATTAGATATCTAGGAGCAGAAGACAAAGATAGGCGAACATTTCAAGTGACACCGGTTGTTCGACCTTGACATTGCCGTTGGTTGTTTGTAAACACGTCAAATAGCAGACATGTTCGAATGTTTGTGAGCAAGATTTTTTTAAAATATATTTACGAAACTTTTAAGTGAAACCAATAGTGAGTACAGTGAAAATGTCGATTTTTATAGGTTTTCGGGTATGCTTACAACGAATAAACATCCCAACCTCCCCATGTTAAGAACGGCTTTCGGAATAGACACCCCCAACCTACATATCTTCAGAACAGCTTTCGGAATAGACGTCTTTAACCTTGTCAGCATACCAAAAAACCCTTAAAAGTTGATATGTTGAATGTGAACAATGAGTTGGACGTAATGTAAAAATTTACTGAATTTAAAATGGAACAAAATTTAAATTTCTGTTCCATTTTTACAACGGTAAAACAGAGCATTCTTCACAAGCTTTACCTAACTTAGCATATTGGTGTTATTTTTCAAGTAAAAATATTTAAGTTTGGATAAAAATTCCTAAATTCATTTTACTCTAAATAATTTAGATGACTGAAATAGGAACATCATTGAATCTTTCATTTCCTGAAAAGTAAAAACATGATCCACAATAGTCGATTTGCTGCTAATATCCATTTTCGATGAATATTTGATAGGAAAGCGCCCACATGTGATTAATTTAAATTAAATTTCAATCACGTGATTGCATTTTCACTAATCGCGTGGTTAAATGTTATCCATTTAAAATTTACCCATACTGTAAACACATTATGAAGCGAGACAAAAGGTTCCGTTTAGTGATGTCACGTGACGACGGGCGGTGATGGTGATATCTCCCCAAATAAAAAAAGTGCCACATCGTTTCGAATTTAAGCACATAATTTATTAAATAAAAATTAAGTATAATTTTATAATTAAAAAGAAATATATAAAAACACGCATGAGTACAGTGAAAATACTATACAAAAAAGTCGAAGCAATCGATTCGGTGTTTTTTTTTAGTTTTTCAAAAACTAACAAACCAAGAGTTTCAATTTTACACACACACACACACACACACACACACACACACACACACACACACACACACACACACACACACACATATATATATGAAAACTTCTAAGTGTTGTCAACCTGGGTATGTACTTATAAAAAAATTGCAAAGCGTTCACTTATTTTCCTAAACACATATGATACATTAATACTTCAATTTACATCTGCTAAGACATCGAGCATTCAAATAAACCGAACGTGACACAAGCCCATTGAATATTATAGACCAAAGAGAGAGAGAGAGAGAGAGAGAGAGAGAGAGAGAGAGAGAGAGAGAGAGAAAAGAAGCAAGTAAATCAAGATTTTCGTTTTTTTTAAAAATTTATTTTGAAATATTGCCTGGGCGAAACTGTAAACTTTATAAATAAAAAAAAAGTTTTTAAAAAATCCCAAAACAAACAAAAATTGTGATTTTTCCATCAACTAAATTTAAAAAAAATATGAACAAAACAGTTTCTACTATTTATTTATTAAACAAATCAGAAATCAGACAAATTGCACTACATGAGTAGTAAAATAAAAAATAAAAAATATAAGATTAAAGAAAATGAAAAAGAAAAGAAAATTAAAAAATTTAAGAACAATGGAGGACACGTGTAACAGTTTTATACAATATCGTCATTGCTAACTGTTTGTTGCTCAGTCAATATGTATTTCTTCTCGAGTGACTTCAGTGTACAATCGACAATTTTTATTTTTTTCTTGGGAATCGCTGAGGCTGGATCAGACGGAACATCCGCTATGGTGTTGATAACATCCTGTTAAACAAAAAAGAAAAACATAATAATTAAAATGTCTTTGATACGATAGGGGCGCAAGAAAATATTACTGGTTTTATTTTGGTTTAGGAGCATATTGAAGTCACATAGAAGGAAACTTTTATCAGCTTCTTTGATGAAGGTGAACACAGTTATGAGATTTTGCAAAACGGACAAGATAATCCACTCGTCGTTGTTAAAAGTTGAAATAAGATTCATAAAGCGGCTTCATCTTAACAGAACAGTGTCACATGACCCTTGTCGATGCTACAGAACTGCTGACTACAGCATAGTCGCCTTCAAGTCTAATGTAAACAAAAACTCGTCAAAGCGTTCTCTTAGGTAATCAATTTGTGTCCTTTTCACCCATATTTTCCAGTCCTCTCATAATACTGTTCATCAATTTAATCGAAAATTTCATTAAGCCTCATCCTCGAATAGCTTTTGGGTTTTGATAATCGTTGATTTATTGATATACAAATTTCTCAGTTAACGCGAATCTCCCTTTATGAACAAATTCGGTTAAGTAATCAAATCCTGCATTTTCTCTTTATCGTTTCGAATCCTCTCATAATATTAATTATCAATACAATTGATGATCTCATTAAGCCTTATCCTCTAATGGCATTTTGACTAATTAGTATAAAAAGAAAGAAAAGTTATATTAGAACGAAGAAGGCGAAAGAAAAGAGAGAAGGTAGAAATTTAAAAAATGGAAAAACAAACGGTATAAGAGGCTGCTTCTCAACTGATTACAACAGTGGTGCCCAAACTGTTTTTTCATGGCGACACACTATTGGACTCTGCAAATTCTCACGACACACTTATTACAAAAAACAATGAAATTTTTCTACTCATAAATCATACAATAATAATTATACAATAAAATGATAAAGTTTTGCTTGAAGGTTAGGAGGACTAGTAGTCAGGTGTCTTTTTATCTAATTTGAAACAGTTGCTTTATTAGACAATGTTTGGCTTCACATAACACACAATAGAGACAGAAAATGTTTATCTCCAATTCATGTGAGATCCAGATTTCAAGTATTCACCATTACTAACGGGAGCTGCGAAAATTCCACAGTGCCATCTTTCATATGTAATATATTGCAGCTGGGCATTCTGTGGACGTATTGTTAAAACTGAAAAAGTAATCTGATGAATATAATAACAGAATATATCTGGTTATTAAGGTTTATCTCCAAGTCTGTGATATATTTCCATTGTATGGCGCCGATACGAACGGAAACCTCACAATATCATTATACCATCTTTAGACAGAACAGATATTACCATTGGATACTAGCCAGAAGGCGAAGGAGGCATATTTTAGTTTCACGTATATTCCAAAAGCGATATCATTTTTTTTAAATTTTATTTTATTTTTTTACATTGCGTCTTCGCTGATCGGGAAATCCTATTTATTAAAAAGGAAGATAGAATGTGGTAATATACTACGAACATTAAATTATCACAAAAATAATCAAAATTTTCTACTCATAAATCATTTTTATGCAATAAAATGATGAAGTTTAGCTTGAAGGTTAGGAGGATTAGTGATAAGTTGTCTTTTTATCTAACTTGAAACCATTGCTTCATCAGACAATGTTTGGCTGCGCATAACACACAATGGAGAAAATGAATTAGTTATTCTTATAACTGGAAAAAACCCCACCTAACGGCTAGCTACGAAATGCCAATATACATTTTACCTCTGTCTAACCTGCATGCCCCCCCATCTTTTTTTACTTCAAACTAAACCTTACCTGAAACTCTAATTCTAATGGAGATCTACTGTTATTTGTAAGTAAATAACCCCTGTCTCTTCAACGCTAATAATCTGCTCCTTCCCACCAAGCCGCCACTTAACTCCGATATATCACAGCATTTGTAGTGGAATCTTTAACTTCCAGCCCACTTGGGAACGCTGATCATACAGTGATAATGGTTGAAATCGCCCTAAACTCTAGAGCCAAAACTGAAAACAACGAGATATTATAAAAAGGCTGATTGGGAAGATGCCCATGGGGAAATATTTTTCTCTTCCTGCTGAACAGTACGCAAACGAGACCACTGAATGGTTCAAAACTGCAATCGAAGCGCATGTTCCCATGCGAAAATTTTATAGCAAGCCCCACTCTCCCCAATGGTTTACTTCAACTTGTACAACTGCCATTGCTCAAAGGCAGCATGCATACCGCAGATTTAACCAACATAAGTCCAGTTCAAACAGACAGCTCTATTTATATAAGAGCCATATACGTCCAAGGATGGAATACTGTTGCCACATCTGGGCAGGAGCTGCTAGAAAGGACTTGTCCTGCCTTAATAGAGTTCAAAATAGACTTCGTAGCCTCGTAGGAGATGTCCTTTTCTCTTCCTTGCAACCTCTATCTCACAGAAGATATGTTGTGAGTTTGGTTCTGATATATCGTTATTTTCATGGAAAGTGTTCGACTGAGCTTCAGTCTATGGTCCCCCCTCGCCAAACCTTCACAAGAAACACTCGTCTAGCTGAAAACACTATCAATAATTCCCCCCCCCCACTCTTTATCTGTGCCTAAACCTAAACGTAGATTCTATGAACAAAGCTTCTTTCTTAGAACTGCACGCTTGTGGAATTGTTTTCCGTTTTCTTGCTTTCCAGCTGATTACAATATGGTTGTCTTCAAGTCTAACGTAAACAAGTTCTTGATAAGCCGTTCCATATAAGTTAACAAATTTACAGAATTTCTATTACTAATGATTACTATATTATCCAATTTCTACTTTACACCCTTTAACCCTTATCCTCGAGTGGACTGTTGGCCTTGATAAGTGGTGATACCTGTGTAAAAAAGTACATAGAAGCTAGAAGTAACGTTAAGAAAGAAATAACGACAGCTAAGAGAGAATTTACGGAAACCACTAAAAACGCATCGAAGCACAAAAACTAGGAACTCGTGACTTCTGGAAAATCTACAACAGTGTAGTAAATAATGGGCAATCAACAATTCCCTCACTAACCAAAAATCACGAGGTTGTTTGCTCAGCAACCGAGAAGGCTAACATGTTTGCCAGTTGGTTTGCCTCAAACTCCACACTGGACCCTCCAACCACTCCCTACCTGAATTTCCTATGCGGACAGACGCCACGCTAGACGATCTGAAAATCACCCCTGCTCAGGTGCATGCTATCATAAAAAATCTTATTTGAGACCATAATTAACCATGCTTTAGTCCAACACCTTACAGATGCTAAACTTCTGACCGACCAACAATATGGATTTAGACAAGCCCGTTCCACAGCAGACATCCTAACTGTGATCTCTGAACGTATATACCATTCACTGGACAAAGCAGGGGAGGGCAGAGCGGTAGCTATAGATATATCTTAGGCTTTTGACAGGGTATGGCATGAGGGTCTCCCCAGGAAAATTAGATCATACGGTACCACTGGTAGAATAATTAATATAATTAAATCCTTCTTAGATAAGAGAAAAATCCAGGTTGTCCGCGACGGTCGTACATCTAAAGAATATGATATAAATGCGGGAGTGCCCCAGGGGTCTATCTTGGGACCTCTACTGTTCCTGATATTCATAAATGACCTCTCCGACAAAATTGCCTCTGAGATGGGTATATATGCTGATGACACCATACTCTATAGCAGGCACGACAGGAAAGCAAATGAACACATATCTAAAGAAATGGCAGAAACACTAGAGGATGGCCTCCAATCTGTAGTGGAATGGGGACAAAAATGGATGGTCACGCCCAATGCCGCCAAGACTAAATTAGTTTCATTCAATAATTACAAGAAACCTTCTCTACCACCTATAGCAATGGCCAACGACTCTTTATCTGAGAGTACATCTATCAAACTCCTTGGCCTAACGTTCACAGGAAACATGAGTTGGAACAATTACATTGAAGGCATTGCCAAGGCCACTGCAAGGAAGGTGGGCTCTCTACCGTGCTAGAAAACTACTAACACCCGAAAGGATCCTGTACCTCTATAAGGCAACCACTCGCCCATGTATGGAGTATTGCTGTCATATTTGGACTGGTGAATCTGCTACTAATCTCTCGACAAGGTTCAAAAGAGAGTCGCAAATCTGATAGGCCATGAACTGGCATCTAAGCTTCAGCCTCTGTCCCATCGATGAAACGTGCATCTCTCTGCCTGTTCTACAAGTATTTTAATGGTGAATGCTCTGACGAACTGCAAGTACTTGTGCCCCCACGACGTGAGCATCCTCGACAAACCCGACAGGCTGCTAAATCCCACCCCCACACTGTAGAGATCCCTAGATTTAAAAGATCTTTCTACTCCAGTAGTTTCTTCCCCAGAACCGCTAGACTTTGGAATTCCATTCCAGGTCCCTGCTTCCCCAACTGTACTGACGTGCAGAAGTTCAAGTACACTTAACATTTATTATTTTGGTCTCAAATCAAAATACAAAGTTTTACCCTTATTCAAGTTACCTACATCTAAAATTTCAAATGTTTAGACCAAAAATTGGCGTAGGTATTTGGTAGAATCTACAAAGGTCAACTCTTTCAACTTTGACCTTTTGACAGCCAAATTCTCGCCCCAAAACTGATTAAAATGCATGCCGCATGTCTGAATCCTCATTATGTATACATTTCAAATGCTTAGACACAAAATTGGCTGAGTAGTTTGCTAGACACGGCGAATGTCAAATCTTTCCAATTTGACCCCTTGTCAGCTGAAATTTTCGACCAAACCGATTAAAAAGCTTGCCCTATCTCTGAATACCTTTTATATAAAATTTCAAATATTTAAACATGAAATTGGCTGAGTAATTTGGTAGACACCGCAGAGATCATTTTTTAAAAATATTTTTACGCCACTCTTGATCCCTTAACATTTATTTTTGAGGGCTCAAATTCTAAATCTCGAGTCTCTAGACCGGAAAATGACAGAGTGATTTGGTAGAGAAATGTACACAGATTGACACACAGACACACAGACACACAGAGAGACATTTTCACTTTTGTAGATAGACTAGTTGTGGTGCCCGGTGTTGTCCGGGTGTTTGGCGGTATGTGTTGAGCAAAAAAAAAAAAAAAAAAAGTGGTAGTAAGGAGGCAGCCTCGAATCCGTACCGCGAAGAAGGAACAGAATGGGGAAAATCCTGACGTCTTTGCTGTTACGACCACAACCAAACTGTAACTGACGTAGGTTTAAATTAAGGCTAGACAATCGGAAAGAGGGGATGACTTTCGAAAATATCGACGGAAAAAGCTACCCCTCCCTTTAGAAAAGTGCCCAGTTGAGGGGGAAGGAATTAATGTTTTTAGCCAATTTTTCGGTATTTTTCGTCTGAAGGATTTAGCTTCAAAACGATTCTGATCTTGTGAAAATCCGTCGGCACCGTCGAAAGTTTTAGGCAGACATGCAATCAAACATACATACATTTATATATTGGTAACTCAAATTTTCGACCCAAACTGATTAAAAAGCTTGCCCTATCTCTGAATACACTTTATGTAAAATTTCAAATGTTTAGACCAGAAATTGTCTGAGTAATTTGGTAGAGACCGCATAAGTCAATTTTCTTTTACATTTTGACCCCTATTATGACCCCTTAACATTTATTGTTTTGGGCTGAAATCAAGTTTTTTAGTTAGATCTATGTCCAAGGAACCTATATCTAAAATTTCAAGTGTTTATACCCAAAATTGGCGAAGGAGTTTGGTAGAGTTCTCAAAGGTTAAATCGTTGAACTTTGGCCGCTAAACAGCCAAATTTCTGGCCGAAAACCGATTACAAAGATTTTCCCAAGTCTCAGTACTCTGTATATCCAATTTCGAGTCTATAGATTGAAAATTGACAGAGTTATTTTGTAGGAAAATGTACACAGACAGACAATTTCACTTATATATATATATATATATATATATATATATATATATATATATATATATATTATTGGTAGTATTGTTTAGTTATTTAAACAAAAACAAAAAAAAGACAATATGTCTACCAAAGAGTGCTCAATGTTTAGACAGAGCAATATGAATATGTTGAATATGAAAACTAGTGGCTACACATATACAGATATGTTTCAGTGACAACCCTGCTAGGGAAAATCACATCATCAGGCCAAGAATATCTCCGAAAGTATCAGTCAAAAACATTACCTTTTTATATTACACCAATCTATAAGATTACATCATTGCCAAGGATAAAAGGGGTAATCAGATAAAATAAGTAAATAAATATTTAACTAGACTGATATATATATATATATATATATATATATATATATATATATATATATATATATATATATATATTTGCGTTTATATTGATATATGTATGATTTTATCTCTATTTAAATATTAAAAACGTTAATAATAAATTTAAATGAAAAAAACGTTAATGATAGCTTATGCATTCCTTTAATAACCACTAAAAGTTGAGCCGGATGTTTTAACTAAAAAAAGCATAAGTATAAAATTATATTGGGAGATCCCACATCAATTTGTATAATGTGATAACTTATTTTATCTGATTACCCCTTTTACCCTTGGCAATGATATAATCTTATAGACTGGTTTTAATATAAAAAGGTAATGTTTTTGACTGATACTTTCGGAGATATTCTTGGCCTGATGATGTGATTTTCCCTAGCAGGGTGGTCACTGAAACATATTTGCATATGTGTAGTCACTAGTTTTAATATTCAACAAATTTATATATATATATATATATATATATATATATATATATATATATATATATAAATATATTTATATATATAAATATATATATATTTATATTTATATATATTTATGTATATATATATTTATATATATATATATTTATATATAAATATATTTATATATATAGTTATATATATATATTTATATATATATTTATATATATATGTATATATATATGAATATATTTATATATATATATATATATACACATACATATATATAAATATATTATTCAGAATAATGAAATACAATAAATCTACTGGTGTGCAAATCCAGTGATTATCGATCTTAAAACATATTAATAGATGTAATATTTTATATCAGACCGTCCCAGCTAAATAAAATTGTGCAATATCCTTTGATAGAGCAAATAAATCATAATTTAGGAATTTAAAGTTTTTGATTTGAAAAAGTTAAATTTCAAATATAGAACTTTTATAATATGTAAAACAAAGAATGCAGTATAGTAAAATATATTTCCTTAAAAAACTGTGGAAATATGTATATATTGGATTGTTACCAGTTTCCTTGGATTTATTACAATACGCGTTGGATCTTTTTACCTGCCGAATACCAAGAGCTTCCATTACATGATTTAGTATACACTTTCGATTTGAAGTTCAATATCCTTTTTTTTCTGCATCAATATCCAATTTCCCTTATTCTATGTAGCTAAAATGATTTAAAATCTTTAAAAACATTTAATTAGATTTTCTATGTTTATTACCTTTAGCAAATCAGGTGCAAACCTTTTATATTTGCTATTTTTCCTCCGAGGAGATGTATAAATATCGAAAACTCATGGGTTAAGGAAATATATTTTACTATACTGTATTCTGTGTCTTGCGTACAATAAATATTTCTATATTTGAAATTTAACTTTTTCAAATCACAAATTTTAAATTCCTAAATTATATATATATATATATATATATATATATATATATTTATATATATATATATATAACTATATATATATATATATATATATATATATATATATATATATATATATATATATATATATATATATTACCCTTTTATATATATCTTTATTACCCTTGTATATATATCTTTACATATATCTCGGTATTTCTTACCTGCTGTTTTCGGTTTCGATTCTAGCTGATAGCAATCAAATCATATTTTTTCTTACTTTTGAAATCGTGACTATATATTGGGTACAAAATAATATGAAACATTCGATACAGAATCGCCTCTATGATATTAAATACAAAATCTGCGGAAATTAAAATATCACATGTATGCGGGCGCCCCTGCTTATATTATATAAAACTACGGTGAAAAACATATTGATACGAAGGTGAGATTTCAGTTTACTGTTTAATGTACGAAACGTTTTCCGAGGGCAGAAGGACGCAAAAGTAGATTTGCTCGTCGCCTTCTTCCATGACAGGTTTGGTATTTTTCTGTGTGAGGAGAAAATTGAGTTGAATTTATTATTAATTTCTAGCAAAAAATTGCAATAGCAGCCGTCTTATTAAGATCAGTTTATAAACGTATTTTACATAACGTTGGAAATTTATGTGTTCGAATAATTTTGAATTGATTTGCATTTTAATAATTCTTGTAGGAGCTTTGGTCTGTGGTGCATGTGTTGGAAATATCATTTCCGTTGGTTTATTACTTTTATGTTTTTATTACCAATGCAACACAATGGAGTGTGTTAATATCTCCATTAGACCCTCTGTAAAACGTTTAATAGCAAATGTAGCAGCAGTCCTTTCCTTTTTTATTTTTAATTCAATTTTCACCCCAAACAAGGCACAGTGTCACTTCGAAGTAGGGGGCCTCTATCGGGGACATAAGTTGCAGGGATATTAAGAAAAGAGATGAGCAGCAAGATGTCTATTCACATTACACTTGAACTTCTGCATGTCAATGCAGTTTGGAAAGCAAACTCTCGGAAGAGAGTTACAAAGTCTAGCAGTTATGGGGAAGAAACTATTGGAGTAGAAGACTTTCTTACACCTAGGGATCTTTTCTGTATAGTGGTGGGATTTAGCTTCTTGTCGGAGGTATTTACGTCGAGGGGTACAAGTGCTTGTAGTTCGTCAGATCATTCACCATTAAATATTTGTAGAACAAGCAGATGGATGCAACATTTCGTCGATGGGACCTAGGAACATATACCAGAAGGAACAGTTGGAAAGAAGTTATACTCCATTACTTATGACTATACAATTTTTACAGCTACTTAACTAGAAAACGGAGCTATTAAACTTGGCATAGTGATATGAGACAAAAAAGAGGAAAGAAGCAACCTTAGTAAAAGTTCGATGCTGAGTCAAATAGAGTCAAGAGGGAAAAGGGAACGAAATACCAAGTTCTTATATACGACATGAAAAGAAACTGGAATCTTAGGAAGATCTCCATCATTCTAGTAATTATAAGAACAACTGGGCTTATGAAAAAGAATGTCAAAAACTATCGTGCAAATATACCCGGTGAACCAAGTGCAAGAGAGATACACAAAATTGCATTTAAAGGGGCGGTTGGAATCTTAGAAGATTTCTTATTTGGAATGTATGAGATAGTGGATGGGTGTCTGGAATCCAGTAGGATGCCCTATTCTCAACTAGAACAACATGATATGAAAATTAAAACAAAAAGATGTAATGGATTCATCTTAAGATTTGTTCTTCTTTTTTAATCATTTGGAAATGTTTAAAAAAATATTAGCTTTGAGATGCACAAGTATACTTACCATTCCTTTAATAACTTTCCCGAGTACCACATATTTACCATCAAACCATTTTGTCTTGCTGAGCAGGATGAAGAACTGTGACCCATTGGTGTCATTCCCATGGTTTGCCATTGAGACATAACCGGCTGAATTGTGCCCCAGGATAAAGTCTTTATCATTAAATTTCTCTCCATAGACATCCCGCCCTAATATGAACAAGAAGAGAAAACATATTATGAAGTTGGTTTGGTGTTTGTTTTATGGCATATCAACCCTTTTCAGGTTATTTAATGCCAAATCCAGTGATTTTGAAGAAAAATATTTTAATAAGATATATTTGTTTTTTCCATTTTTATTTGACCTATAGTTGGGACTCTAACAGGTACTACTACTACTCTGGGTCAGAGTGGACCTGGAAGCAATGTCAATTAAGGGATGGCTCCACATTCCCAAAGCTCACAAGCTGGGGCCTCACCTTCGGATATAGTTTAAGGTCATATGCAGGACCACAGATTATGAAGATTAAAGGCGTCAAGAATTGATCGACGAAAACATGATAAATAAATAAATTTTGCAAACTACACGAGATGATTTGTATTATTTAGTGTCATCTGACTACTGTTCTCATCTTGAATTTGATTTTCACAAAGCTTTGGTCGATATAATCTCTGACCTTCTTCAAATGTATCTTGTCGAACTCAGGAATTTAGACGGAGTTTCGAACATAACCCTTTATTTACTTCACGAAGATAATATGTTCTCGTTCCGTCAGTAATGACTGGATAGAGGCCCTAAGTAAATTCCAATTGTATTTTTCGGTCGCCCGCACTGAGAATTGAACCTTTAATCTTCAGGAGGATATCACTTTTACAACGACCCGTGGCGCAGTGGTCAGAGTACTTGGAGAATTAATTGTAAATGATATTTTCCTGAATTAATCTTCAGGAGAATATCACTTTTACAATTGTATCCGCAACAACCCGTGGCACTTGGAAAAGTGATATTTTCCGAAAGGTTGAAGTATTTATATATCGCTACTGTTACGAGGGAGTATTTCTATAAAATAATAATAAAAAAATCAATAAAACAGTTTAAAATGTGTGCTAACGTATTCTAGGCTGTCCTAATGATCAACTTTCCAAAGATTTTGAATTCACGAGATAGTTTTAAGGCCAGAGTATAGTAATAGAAAGTTTAGAAGTTTTAGAAGCATCTAGAATGCCCAGAGGGTTCTGCAATAATGTAGAATAGGTTTAGATGCAATATAAATAAAAGTGGAGAGGAAAAAACATATTAGTTATCAGCTTGTACCCGTTAAGTCTATGATTCATGGATAAGTCCAGCCGAAAGAATCCAAAACACAAAAAGAAAAATGCTTCCCTTCAACCCACGGAAAGTTGCAGAAAATGCCCTCTGGACTAGTGGTAAATACAATTTTGAAATAATCTCATTGACCAAACTTTTAAAAGAAAAACAAAAAGAAATTTTATTGTCATTGAATTTCGTTGTAAATACAGTGAATAAAAACTGTTAGCAGTTCTTAATTTTGACTCGTAACACTCCACTTCCTCGTCCTAGTTTTCGACCGAGTTTCAACAAGCCGTCTTTTCATTTGTATTTGATAGTAGTAATCCAAAATAACTGTATCTTTGTTAATTGACGTTTTTTTCGTTTGTTTTGTTATTGTAAATATTTGTGAATAACTGTTGTGTCTGCACAAATAATTAACAAATAATTAACAAGAACACAGAAAGTAAAGGTATAACAATAATATATTAGGCAGAAAAGTTATATACATATTTACATGTCTTCAGATATACTTCAATTGGAGATATTCCGGCAGGTGGCGTGTTGCATGTTTTACTGGAGGCAACATAGGCGTCTTGCCTATTTGGTGGTCGTTGCAGAACTCCCCGGTATTGGTGATTGATACCTTTATATATCTCACTCACCCACCTATGTTAATTAGTGGGCGTCTCCACAACAACCCCCTCCACAGATTTGAAGTCGTGTAGATTTCAATATCTTTTTCTCTTGGGGTTCATTATAATTGGTTCTGTAAACTTTCTTTTCTTTTCCCGATCTTCTTGGTTCGGGCATGGTTTGTGGTGGTTTGATATCAAACGCTTTGGATAGTATATCAATTGGATCTTCCTTTTCATCAGGTTTGTCATGTTCGTTGTCTTTTATATGACGTTTTCTCAATTGACTTTGATGTCTTTTGTGTATCCCTTTTGGACCTTTTATCATGTAGACCAAGTCGCCGATACGTTTATCTACCGTACCAAACTCCCAATATGAAATATTATTTTTCATACATTTAAAATATACACGATCATCAGGTCTAAACCTTTTACGTGATGTGTGCGTAGTGTGATGGACGATTGCTTGCTTTGGCATTAATTTATAGAATGGTGATTTTATTTTTCTAGCAAACATTAATTCTGCTGGCGATAATTTCGACGGTGTATTTGGGTTCTTAGTTATTGTATATTTGCAGGAATTGTTGTAATGCTTTATCCGTCGGGGTCCCTATTGATTTTGTAAGTGCACGCTTTATCGTGTCTACGAACCTTTCCGCTAATCCATTTGATCACAGATGGAACGGTGGTGTAGTTATATGTTTTACCTGAAAAGTGTCACAAAAGACCTTGAAATCACTTTATGTAAATTGGGTTCCGTTATCTGTGACTATAATGTCTGGCACACCAAAACGTGCAAATATTTCATGCAGAAAACTTATTGTGTTATTTGTCGTCGGTTCTTGAAACGCTTTACTTCAGACCATCTGGAAAAAAACTACGATTAAGTAGTATTATCCTTCGGTTGGTCAGCAAAGTCTATATGAATGTGTGACCATGGATGGTCAGTTTTTCCAAGGTTTATGGACTATCGGTGGTGCCTTTGCGGCTAACGCACAACCTTTACATTTGTTTACTGTTAGTGCAATATCCACATCCATATTACGCCTGTAAACGTAACTCCGCATAAGTGCCTTCATCCTATTTATACCCGGGATTCCTTTATGAAAATCACTTTTTCTGCAACGTTTTCGGGATAACAACTCTTTCACTATATAATAAAACATCATTGCATACGGAAAATATGCTTTGCGTTTTTTCATCATTTTCCCTTATTTTTTCTTTATGTCTGTGATGACATCTTCATTTTCAGCCTCCGTTTTTAGATCGGTTAAGGTGACTGGTGATTCTTTTATTATATTCGGCACCATGTTTTTTTCCTCATAAGTGGAACGTATAGCTGCAATTACTGACTCTTCAAGGGTTTCCTCCATTTTCGGTATAAGCCTTGATAGGCCATCCGCATGACCTATTTTTTCCGAACCCAGATGTTTTATTTGAAAGTCATAATTTAGCAAGATCGTACCCCAACGAAGTAGGCGATTTTCCGTATATACTGGCAAGCCCTTTTTTGAGCCGAAGATTGTCACTAGGGGCTTGTGATCTGTTTCCAGTATAAAGTGTCTCCCGTACAGGTAACGGTGGAATTTCGTCACCGCGAAAATAATGCTTAACCCCTCTTTTTCTATTTGAGAGTAAGCCTTTTCTGCCGGAAGTAGTGTCCTTGAGGCGTGAGCTAAAGGTTTCTTCGATCCATCTGGCAGGATATGCTGTATACATGCTCCTATACCATACGAGCTCGCGTCGCTCGCAACACTTATTTCTAATTTTGGGTCGTAATAGGTTAAACATAGATCGGACGTCAGCGTCTTTTTAATTTTCTCAAATGCGTCTTGGCATTCTTTTGTTCATATCCATGGTGTTTCTTTCATTAATAACTCGTTAAGCGGAGCTCTTAGGTCGTGCATTCCTTTGATAAATACTTGGTAGTAGTTTGCGAGACCTAAGAAACTCTGTAGAGTCGTCACGTTATGTGGTGCCGGCATGTTTTTAATTGCTGTCGATCTTTCCGGGTCTGGGCGTCGACCGTCTTTATTTATTATTTGCCCCAAATATTTGTTTTCGTCTAAACAAAATTCGCATTTGTTTTCTTTCACCTTGAATCCTTATTCATTTATTCTTGTGAATATTTCTTTTGGACGCTCTTGGTGTTCACTTATAGACGCGCTCCTGATGATTATGTCATCCAGGTATGCACAAACACAATCTATTCCGTTTAGCATTGTATCCATTGCTTGCTGGAAAGTCGCCGGCGCGACTTTGATCCGGAAGGGTACGCGGTTGTATTTGAACAATCCTTTGTGCGTGTTAATACATAATATCTTTGAGCATTCTTCTTCCATCGGAATTTGTAAATAGGGTTCGGACAAATCTATTTTTGAAAAAATTTTGCTACCATTTAGTCTGGCAAATATCTCCCCAGGGCTTGGTAAAAGGTAGTGGTGGTCCTTTAATTTATCGTTTAGGCGCGTAGAAAATCTACACAGACTCGAATTTGTTCCGACTTTTTTTACATACACCGTAGGGGCTGCCCAGACGCTAGTTTCGATTTTCGATAGGATGCCTGTTTTTTTGAGTCAATCTGGCTCGCTATTTATTTTGTCTTAACCGGCGAACGGTACGTTCCGTTTTATCTTAAACACCGGTGTTGCATCATTTTTTAGCTCGAACGAAATGTATTGCATCTTCCCAGTCTAGTAGTAAATATTTCTGGGAATTTCTTTTTTTAGATCGTTTTTAATATTTTCTGATGTTGGGATGCAACTGGTTATTTTTCTACAAAAAGCGTTCATCGGTTTATCCCAAAGATTGAATTTTTCAATCTAGTCAATTCCCACTAAGTTCTCGCTTTCTTTAATTACGAAGATTTTCAATTTCTTCGTCGTGCCATTTAAATTAATGGGCAGGATTACCTCTCCTTCGAATTTTATTTCGTCTCCTGTCACTGTTCGTGCACCTTTACTTGACTTTTGAAAAGTCGGTTTACCGAGCTTTTTCCAAGTGTTGACGTTTATTAACGACAAATCCGATCCAGAGTCAAACTGAAATATCACCTTTTTGTCGAAAATATTTACTGATACATATTTTCGTAAATTATTTTTCCCTTTGTCGTTTGTTCTCATTTGGTGTACTCTGTTTTTTGTTCTGCAGCAAACACTCTTATGTCCAACTTTATCTGCAATTATTACCTGATACTGTCTTTTTATAATTCCTTTGATTATTATCGTAATTTCGTTTTCTGTAGTTATTATAATTTGAGTATTTATAATTTGAGTATTTTTTTGAATTTTGACAAGTCTCAAAATTTCTTTGTCCTGAGTTTCTGAAAGGGTTTTTACTCTTCCTAATGTACGCCACTCCTGTTTCTTCTATATCGCTAGAATCCTTTTTTTTTTTTTTTAGTGATACTGGCAGTCTTCTGCTAATTTCTGCAATGTCAGGCCTTGTTCTGTCTCTAATTTTGAGAGAACGCGTCTTCGGATCTCTGAATTTTTTGTGGATACTAGACCCTGTGCAAAGATTAAGCATTTGAAATCGTCCACCGTGAGTACCGATTATTGTAAGTTGTCGCAGTTTTTGTTTATTACTGACGTGTATGTCAGGTAGTCCTGTTCCTCAGTTTTCTTAAGATTCATACATGACCATCTCTTGTGGAAAAGAGACATGTTCGGTCCGAATAACTCCTTAAGAAGCTTTACGGTCTCAGCGAAATCTAACTGATTCGTTCTCCTTGGCAATATGAAATCAACAAATTTGCAATGTTCACTGGTACCAAGCTTTCGAAGTAATAAACTTACTTTCTTCCCATTTGGCCAGTTTTCGCAGTCTGTTTCGAAAATATCTTCATACCTCTTGAAGTATGCATCAAAAGTTTTATCCTCTTCCGGTACGTATGTGAACACATCTATGCTATTAACAATTGTTGTGTGAGAAGGTTGTATTACTTTCTCGTCTGGAATTAGCTGTTAATCTTTCTAATAGTTCTTTCTGTTCAAGTTGCATCTGCGCCAACCTTTCTTCCTGCCTTTCTAGGCATTTTATGAGTCGTTCATTTTGTCTTTCGTCTCTTTCTGCGTGTAGCGCTTGCCGTTCTTTTTGTAAGATCTGCTGATTCTGCATGAACTGTGTCATTATTTTAGCAAATTCCTCCGTCTTGTTTTCTTTTTTTAAAAATTAGAAAAATCAGTCTATTTTACTAATTCACTTTTTACAATAACTACGAACAACCGTTCCTAGGTTCGCTTATTTTTGTGTCTAACAGTGAATTCCCGAGTCAATCTTTGTTCAACAATTTTGTAGTTACTTTCGTTTGTTTTTCTTCTGTTTTTTTTTCAATCTTTCTCGAGTAAGTATTTTTCGTAAACCACTGTTGAGTTTAGTAGTGGATTTTCCCACGTATGTCTTTTTTCGAATTCTGGACGCCACTGTTGTGTTTAATAGTGGATTTTATCCCGCGTAAGTCTTTTTCCGAATTTCCGTCGCCACTGTTGTGGTTACAAAAATAATTAACAAGAACACGGAAAGTAAAGGTATAACAATAATATATTAGGCAAAAAATTTATATACATATTTACATGTCTTCAGATTTACTTCAGTTGGAGATATTCCGGCAGGTGGCGTATTGCATGTCTTACTGGAGGCAACATAGGCGTCTTGCCTACTTGGCGGTCGTTGCAGAACTCCCCTGGTATTGGGGATTGATACCTTTATATATCTCACTCACCCGCCTATGTTAATTAGTGGGCGTCTCACTAACAATAACCTGATTTGTTTATTTTTTATTATTGAAAATAAAGGAAAATATCATTTTCCGAAAACCATATTTCATATCGTCCATATTTTTAATTGTTACACCTTTGAACATAACACTACGCATTCATGGCTATGTTTCAGTCAGCCGATTACAAGTAACTAGAAATTTAAACATGCTCATGAATGTGTAGAGACATATACATGCTTATGTAAATTAAATAAAAAGTATATATATATATATATATATATATATATATATATATTTATATATATATTATCGTTTTATCTGCTTGGTTACATATTTCGATTACCGAATCATATCAACCATCGGATCCGATAATTTCACCAGCTTTTTCAGAAATAACTGCCCGTGATCCGGTGTGTCAGTATGTTATATTGACTATGGAATTAATGTATGAGCGTGGCACTTGTGACGTAAAGAAAATAGTTTTTTGTGACATAACAGAAACATTTCTATGAAAGTATATTAAAATGAAAAAAGACTATAGATAGATTTCAATGAGTCGTTCGTTTTATAATTGTTTATTTTTGAAAAAACCCCCCAAAACTTACAGCCATTGAATTATAAGAGGTTGTTCATATTTATAGGTAAATGTGCACTGAACAGATACCATAATACTTCAAGTAAAATTCAAATTTTGATATATCTTTTAATTTAAACGCGAAAACAAAAAAAGAAACAATTGAGACGCTAAAAACATACACAGTAATACGTTTTACTGTTGCGTTAATTATTTATTTGTAACGCAAATTAAAAATGAACATTTATTTATGTTGGTTGGGTAGAAGATGATGTATGAATGCTTTTTAAGAAAGGTGTATTAAAAATGGACAATAAACTAAAAAAGAAGGGAAGGCAGTGGTAAAATTGCCGTTATAAAATACTCTTATGGTTTTCCACGGATTAAAGCAGATTTATTTGTGTGAAAATGAGTTAAAATAACTTAAACGTAATACGGAAATGAATGATGTAAAAAAATGCAGAAAGTATTAACACTTGTTTATTTGGATAATTTAAACACGAAAAAAAAACAACAATTAGAACACTGTAAACGTACAC
Organism: Euprymna scolopes; assembly: GCF_053919585.1. Classification (NCBI taxonomy): domain Eukaryota; kingdom Metazoa; phylum Mollusca; class Cephalopoda; order Sepiida; family Sepiolidae; genus Euprymna; species Euprymna scolopes. The sequence goes on along the minus strand of NC_136516.1, from coordinate 74,703,053 downwards.
AGTAAAACAATAGGTTTTTTTTATCGCGTTGATTATTTGTTTATGTACAAATGCGAAACCAGAATTCGTAAACCTGATGTTAGACCCGTTACAAGGACATTTGAGTTTCATAATTATATAGATTATTATGATTAGGAAAAGAACGTAGTAGAAAAAGCACAAAAAAGGAGAACTTCGATTAGACATCAGCAGCAGTTAAGTTTTAAAAACATTGGAAGGTGTTAAGGGGTGAAAGAGAGTTTAAAATATTAAACCAGGCACGGATAGGAATAAAAGGGAGGATAGAGAGAAAGAGAAAGGATGGAAAAGAAGGGTGTGAGATAGATACAACTTTGGAGGCGGAGGCAGGGGGAGAGAAAGAGAGAGATAAGAAATGAGAGAAGAGGAGAAAGACAAGCAGTTAATATTGTAGCGCTTACTTGTGTGATGGAGAGAGGCATAACGGTTGGTCGTTGAATATATGTCAAACGGAGTTTGACACGTTAAATATCCATGCGGTTTGGGAGGTCGAGTGTTGTTTGCAATAACTAAGATGCGTCCTCTCAAAGTAAGCTTAGTTACATCCAACTTAAGTGCATTTATTCATGTAAAAGAAGGATTAAATGCATCGTTTGTTGGTGCTTTTTCTATTTTTTTTCCTAATCATAATACTTATTTTTGTTAAGTCTGATAAAATTATAGGATCGTTGATACGATTCGGTAGTCGAAACATATGTAACTAAGCAGATAAAACGGTAAGAATAAATACATATATTTTCTCTGCAATAGTATTGAGCACTCTGTCAAGGTTAATTACCATTTTTGTTATATATATATATATGCATATATATATATATATCAATTAGGAAGGGAAGACTTTTATGATTCATGATTAAAAGTAAATTTATATATATATATATATATATATATATATATATATATATATATATATATATATATTCCTTTGATCTTCTCTCAAAAAAGGGGGGAAAGGGGAACAGGAGAGGAAAGAAAGAGAAATGGGGAGCCAGCTGACCGGTTTTGACCCTCGCTTCTCAAAGCTGTATCGAGGGAATATTTAAAACAAAGAATGAAAAAGCGATTAAAATTGCGTTTTATTCAATTTACGGGAAGAAAAAAAAAAGTGGGAAACGATTAAAATAAAACAGCGTTATGGTCGAATACCCTAGAGATTAATAACGTTCAAACCCAAGAGGCATTCCCTTTGCTTGCAAAAGGAAGGTTTTCTAAGTCGAACGTGAATAGTCTCCAAGATCTTAAGGTGATATAGTGAATGAGCACGATCAGAATAGAAAAAGAGTCCGTGCTAAAGTTCGCTGCACAAGACAGGTTTTTAAGTACTTTTTTCTATTCTGAGTCGGAGGAATTGAATCAAAATAAAATATTATGTCGTTTCATGTATGGCATTAAAAATATGCAGACAATATAAAAAAATAAAATGACTATACGAATCGTTGAAAACTTAAAAACTTTGCTTAATCCCCTTTTCTGTAGCATCAAGTTCCATCAAGTTGATAATTATACATAGAGGATATTTGCAATTTGTCAATATTTATGGAAACAATGAAATAGCAATGTCCCTTAATCACTTTGAGGAGTGTAATTTTTCAGTAGATATATAACCTTTATAAACTAACCCAGTCATATTAACTACCCATGCGGGGTCGCAGAAATACCTGGATTAGGACCCAGGCGTGGTACTAATGGACCCGTAGATCTTCCCAGATCATCCGTTTAGGAGAAGGAAAGCTCTGAAGCTAAACATAAGGGGAGGGAAGCTTCTCCAGTGTTGGATGACAACCTTCCTAGAGCTGGTGACTCAAACAAATTACCAGTCTGAAAATCTAAACTGCTTAAGGGGTAGATATGCACTGTCTATCGTCCGGCTTCCATACTCTTTCTTTGCCTATAAGCCAGGCGTAGAGGTCGAATCTCTGTGATTCGACAGAAACACTCGGTGATCGGTCTTGTTTCCTGACTAGGGCAATGAACGCCGTTTTCCCCACTCCCGACACATTCCCATCCCTTAATACTGGTCACTTGGGAGTGCTTGAATGCCGTAATGCCAGTGCATCGTCTGATGAGTTGAGGGTACCGGATTGACAGTTACTGGCTGCTGTTCCCGACTGGTGGTACAGGTAGCCTAACTCTTTGGTAGCGCTTAGAGCGACTGCTCCATCAACAATTGTATAATATCGGAATGTTTGTAGGGCCATGTCGGGTATTGAAAGGGACCCTGCACTCATCCACGGTGGGCTTTTCTTAGGCCACAATCCTAGTAGATGGAAGGTCAACTGATGGTCTACTTGTGTTGCATGTCTGGTATTCTGCATAACCACTTGTTTAGCACCCCTTACTTAAACGGAAACTCTTAAAAAAATGACAGTACAATAAAAAATTTACGCTTAAACCAGGCCAAAACTCAAACTCTATAAGACCACCATTCGCCCATGTATGGAGTATTGTTGTCATATTTGGGCTGGGGCATCTGCTACTAGTCTCTCGCTCCTATACAAGGTTCAAAAAAGAGTCGGAAACCTGATAGGTCCTGAACTGTCATCTAAGCTTCAGCCTCTGTCCCATCGGCGAAATGTTGCATCCCTCTGCCTGTTCTACACGCACTTTAACGGTGAATGCTCTGACAAACTGCAAGCACTTATACCCCCTCGACGTAAACACTCCCGACAAACCTGACAAGCAGCTAAATTCCACCTCTTCACAGTGGAGATCCCTAAATGTAAGAGAGCCTTCTACTCCAGTAGTTTCTTCCCCAGAACCGCTAGACTTTGAAATTCTCTTTCGGATCCCTGCTTCCCTAACTGTACTGACATGCAGAAATTCAAGTGTAACGTGAACAGACATCTTGCTGTCCAACTCCCTACATAGTACCCTTGTAGCTTATGTCCCTGATAGTAGCCCCCTACATCAAAGTGGCAACGTGCCTTGTTTGGAGTGAAAATATAATAATAAAAAAACAACAAAAACACAGGCATGCAACATTTTGTCGATCGAACAGAGGTTGAAGTCTAGCTGACAGTGTGGGGCTTATTAATTTAGCGACTCTTTTTTGAACCCTTTTTAAAAGTGAGAGATTTGGTGTAGAAGCCCAAATGTGGCAACAATACTCCATAAATGGGTGAATGATGTACAGGATATTTTCAGGCGTAAATAACACTCCAGTACGTATATTCCAAGTAAATTTCTACAATAAATCTTCGTTATCATGAATAATGACGCCAAATCTTGAAAGTGTGTACGAGTAATTATCTACCATTTGCTATATTTGCGTCATGTGACAAAGTGTGTTTTATTTTTGTTACGCACAAGAGGCGCCATTGTGTTCCGCTTACCTTTTGATCCATCACCAAGGGTTTTGGCGCCTATTTCGATCATAAAATCTGCAATCACCCGATGAATGTAGGTTTTTTTTTATAACAGACCAATACCTGAAAAGAATTGCAAAGAAAACAAATGTACTTAAAGCGATTACAATCGATACCGTTTATTCGATTTATTTTGTTTGCGCTTAACGGCACATCAGCACTTTTGGGGCATTTCATACTTATCCGGTTTCAATAGAACTTTTTCAATATTTGGTAAATTAGTTACCAACAATGCGGTTATGGTATGTTTTGAGGTGTTCACCATTCTAACACGAAGTTATCTTGTCGGATTTTCAAAGTCAGACCCAAATAACATATAAGTTGACGAATAAACTTTTCATTTATTATTGTTGTACAGTGTTGTCCTGTAAAATACGCTTAAATGTATTTTAATTCATACAGATTTCGTATTTAATATTACAAAGCCAATTCTCTATTGCATATATATATATATATATATATATATATATATATATATATATATATATATATATATATATTTCGACAGTCAAACAACGTCGCAGCTCACAAGAGCCATGACAACCAACAGACAGCAAATCCAAGACTCGAGTTTAGGCTCATCAGTTAGATACATCCAAACGTTCTAAAATTATATATTCATTTTTTAGCCTTACTCATTACCTAACCCTCTTACCTTAACCGTATTAAGCCCCCCGCCCACGATGATAAGGAAAAACTTATATAGAGCTGTTATACACTCCCTGGTCCTTGGTACCTTTCATTTCTCTTACCATGCTACGTAATTTGAACTCTTCTCCTAATCTTATTTTCAGTACCGTTACAATCGATCCATTTCTTCTCCCCCCTCCCATGTTTTTTTAGGTTTTTGCTTCTGTAATTTTCATTATTTATATGTATACGTATATTTATTTTATTATTAATAATGTTGTTGTTGTTATTATTATTATTATTATTATTATTATTATTATTATTATTGGCTCACATGGAGCTTTCACACATGTCAACACACGATCTGATTGGAAACCTGTGGTGTTCTCTGAAAGCTGGGTGACAACAAGTCTCCCCAGATGTCCAGCTCTCTCCACCTCCTTCGATAGCATTTGCAAATAAATTTGCATCATCGCAACAGTCGCTTAACATTGATTTCTCGCTGGTAGTGGCCATTGGTTTATACTGGAATTTGAGCGGCACTCAGTCCCAAGGTCCCAGTTCTTTTTGCGCTTGTCCAGCTGAGGTCTGCTTAGCAGTCGCTCCTCGGTCTTTCAGTCCTTATCGACTCTTCTCGGCCCTTTAATATCACTTTTTTATTGGGGGGAACGGCGATGAAATAATGAGGGGGATGCATGATGAGGGTGTAGAACTTGTAGATATGCAACTTCGGTGTTCTTCATTCCCTGTTACGCTTATTCGTTATATTGTCTTCTTGTATTATTCTCCGTATTCAAGGGGTTTCCTTAATATTTTAGTCGTTCTTATTATCGTTAGTCGTTGTACTTTTGCAGTTATTCCTCTGATTCCAATTTCTGACATTCTTTTATCGAAGTTTTTCGGAATTGCTCCTAGTGCTCCTACTATTATCGGTACTATTTTGATTTTCTTCATCATCCAAATCCCTTTTAACTCTTTGGCTAGCTCTGTGTATTTGCTTCGTTTCTCATTTTCTTTCATACTTACCATGTGGTCAGCTGAGACTGCAAAGTCTACGATTTGACTGGATTTTTCTTTCTTGTTAATTATTACGGCATCTGGTCTTCTTGCTTGGATGGGTTTGTCAGTCTGTATGTCCATTCTCATAGGATTTTGTGGTTCTCGTTTTCGAGTGCTGTTCCGGGTTTATGCTTGTACCATTTGTCTGTACGCTCAAAATGCAGTCGTTTGCACAATTCCCAGTATACCACCCTCTCCACTTGGTCATGCCTGTTTTTGTATTCCTTTTGGGCCAGTTTGCTGCATTCACTTACTATATGATTTATCGTTTCGTCTCTTTGTCCACAGAGTCTGAATTTGCTGCTGTCTTGTGTTTTATCGATCGTTGCTTTGATATGGTGGGTTCTTATCGAGTTATCTTGTGCTGCAGTTATTAGAGATTCAGTTTCTCGGTTTATATATCTTTTTCGCATCCATGTCCAGGTGTTTTCGTTATTCTCATCTTTTGTCATTCTTATGAATCTTCCGTGGAGTTGTTTCTCTTCCCACTTCTCTTTTCTCGTTTTGTTGTTTGTCTCTCTGTTTTCTGTTTTGTTTAATTTTCCGTGTCTCTCGCTGCCATAATTATCCTTTCAGTGTTTTGCATTATGTATTTTTCTAGTTCTTTTTTCATGTCCTTCACACAGTCTTCTATACAGTCCTCTCCCGCCGTCTTTCCTTTTCACGTAGAGTCTGTCAATATCGTCCTTTGGGTGTAGTGTATTATGCATGGTCAGGAGTTTCCTGGTTTTCTGGTCGAGTTGTCTCAGTTCTTCTTTTGTCCACCCTATAAACGGTCCAGAATATCTTACTAGTGATACTGCGCATGTATTTATACCTTTTATTAGTTTTCTGCTATATAATTTGGTTTCCAGGAGTTTTCTTGTTCTCCTAAGGTATTCCTTTCCAATTTTCTCTTTCATTTCTGTTGCTCTGATGGTGTCCGCTTTCAAAATTCTCAAGTATTTCTAGTCGTCTTGTTCCCCTAGTGATTAATAATAATAATAATAATAATAATAATAATAATAATAATAATAATAATAATAATAATAATAATAATAATAATAGTGTCAGTATTAGTAATTTTTCGGAAAGTAGTAGGACTCTCTCATAATAGATATCTATATATTACATTTTAATATATATTTTCTATATATTTATATGTGCTGGTCCTCCTTTATAACCCTTAAGTGTAATTTACTACTGGATAATTTTTAAATTACTTTAATTATTTTAATTTCCTCCTTAACATTTATATCAATTTTTAAAAAAAGTATTTACATTTTTTAATATTTCCTTTAAAATTTTTATTTCATTTACATTTTTTATCTTTAAGTTTTTATTTATTTGAAAATTAATCTAAATTAAATTTAAATTAATATATTCATGCTTTATATCTATAATATTTTTTTATTGTATATTTATTTATTTTTTTATTACCGTTATTTGTTGTAACTTTATTATTACTTTAAATTTACTATTTACATTTTAATTCTCAACTTTATGTATTTACATTTGTGTCTCAATAAATCTAAATTAACTTTACTAAGTACATTAATTCAATTTCAATTTAACAATTTTACTAATCAGCTTTTAATCGCGATAATGCATATTTTGATTTATGTAAACAGTTTTGAATTACTTCCTACCGTTTGTTAAGAAGGTTTTCATTAGATATTATTATATCATACGATTCGAGATTACATAGGTTACAACGGCCTGACTTGTTTGGTGAGTATTTGCTGGCATTACCCAATATCGACCATCTCAATTTGTATTCAATATTGTTTTTCCTCAATTCCCTAATCCAATTAACTAATGATGTTGTTTTCTTCTTATTCTTGACATATGATATTTTGAATGATGTTTCATGATTATTGAATCTTTCTTTAAAGCTACAATCTGTGGCCCCAACATATGTTCTAATTCTGTTATTCTCTATTACATCACATTTATATACTACATTAGAAATGGGACATTTACCTTCTAATGGACATTCGTTAATATTCCTACAATCGCAAAGTGAATTCTCTTCAATGTTGTGATTATTTAGTAATCCTCCTGCATTTGGCTCTTTATTTATTTTTGCATTGTTAGAATTTATAATAGTTTTCATATATATATATATATATATATATATATATATATATATATATATATATATATATATATATATATATATATATACTAGACTACCCGTGACCCCTTGGGTCATTATGTTATATTAACCATGGAATTAATGTATGACCGTGACACTTGGGACGTAAAGAAAATAGTTTTTTATGACATGACAAAAACATTTCTATGAAAGTATATTAAAATGAAAAAAGACTATAGATAGATTTCTATGAGTCCTTCTGTTTATAATTGTTCATTTTTGAAAAAAAAAACTTACAACAATTGAATTATAAGTATTTTGCTATACTAATAGGTAAATGTACACTGTACAGATACCATAATACTTAAAGTTAAATTCAAATTTTGATATATCTTTTTTGAATGAAATTGTTAGTTGAAAGTACTGAATAGTTAAAAACACTCTCCCCATGTTAAGAATGACATTTTAAATAGAAAATGAAAATAAACTGTAACTTTAAACAAAGATTCATGGCCCATTGGGTCAAATATTTAATTTATATGTTAATAATAAGGTCAATAAAACTAATTTAGATAGTGCGGAAATGAACGATGTAAAAAAAGCAGAAAGTATTAACAATTATTCATTTGGATAATTTAAACGCAAAAAAAAACAATTGGGACGCTGAAAATGTACACAGTAAAACAATACGTTTTATTGTCGCGTTGATTATTTATTTGTAACGCAAATTAAAAAACATATTTTCGGGGTTATTTATTTATGTTAGTAGTGTAGAAGAAAATGTATGAATGTTTTCTAAGAAAGGTGTATTAAAAAATGGAGAATAAATTAAAAACAAATAATAATTTCTAAATAATAACGTTAATATTTCAGTGGGCAGGTCAAATTCTGCAAAAGTAGCGATTTGTGTTTATTTGTTTACGCTGTTATGGGTTTATGTTTATGTACGCATGCGCAACCGGGAGTCGCAAACCGAATTACAACACCCGTTACAAGGTCATTTGAATTTTATAATTGTATAGATTACTGATTTCAGTACTTAAAAAATGACTTGGGTGTCATCAGCTAGAATCGAAACCAAAGCATTTAGCGCCCCATCTGTGTTCCCTACCGTTTGAGCTAACTCGACAGATAGATGAGAAGGGCTTAAAATTAAACCATTTCTAGCCATGATTTAATTTGCGCATACGTAAATCTAATAAAAATTGGTTGGCAAGTTGAAATTTATATTTCAATTTGCTGACGTATTTCTGTACGCGTTATTCATCCATCAAAATAAAGCTTTTACTCGTTGCGACGAATGATTACTATTTCCTGTTAATTGTAGTCTAATATGATCAGTAGTTTAAGAGTTTATTCGTTTAACACACACATGCATTTATCTGCTGTTTTATTTTTATAGAAAACTACTAATTTTGTATGATTGCTTAACATCCTGGAATGAGATAAAAAGTGGAGTAGAATGAGTTGTGCTAGTAGTAGTATTATTACTATTTTATCATCAGTATTATTATTATTATTATTATTATTATTATTATTATTATTCTTATTATTATTATTATAATTATTATTATTATTATTCTTATTATTATTATTATAATTATTATTATTATTATTATTATTATTATTATTATTATTATTTGATATATCCTGCGGTGGGTGGCCGTAATAAAAGGATATTCAAGAAAGGTATTCCACCAGGGAAATAAATGAAAAAAGAGGTTCTGAAGTAATAAAGAAATAGAGAAGTTTATTGAGAATATTTACAGAGACAGCATGTTACGTTTTTTAAGTGTTCCCGCCCAGGTAAGGCTCTCACAACCGGTGACCGGTGATAACGTTCATTCGATAAAAAGTTCCGGCGGTGAATTGTTCATCTCGCCATAACACCTCCCCCTAAGACAATTTCTCCCAAGAGAATTTGGCTTAATATCGTTTGCTTTTTGGCTTGGGGTTCAGCCGGTTAACTTTTCTTTTCACCCTTGTACTTTTTCTCCTCAATATCGTTTGAGTGGGTGGAGTTGGCGGAGAAGCTGGAACTCTCAAATCTGGAGTAAGTTCTGTTAAGGGTTGGGGAATATTAAAAGAATCATACAAAACCTCTAGGGGCAGGTCATTTTCTTCTGCCTGTTTGTAGTCACCAGTGTGTCGAGGTCTTAGCTGATTTATATGCCTGCGACAGTCGAATTTATTACTTCTTACAGAATATAGCATGTGTCCGATTCTTTTCATGATAATCCCCTCCTCCCAAAAATTTTTTCCACTCCTGTAATTCAGGAAGAATATTCTGTCAAGTTTATGGAGAAGAACTGCTCCTACTCCGTAGTCACTTGCATCTGATGCAACAAGCAATTCTTTCTGTGGATCAAAATGTGCTAGAGCTAAATCTGATAGCAGGCATTTCTTAATATCTTCAAACGAATTTTGGCATTCTTTTGACCAAATCCACCTTTTCCTTTTTTTTAACAAATCATTCAATGGGGCTCTCAACTTATGCATGTTTGGAATATAAATAGCATAATATTGAGCCAAACCCAAAAAAGATTGTAACTGGGCAACATTATTGGGTGCTGGCATCCTCTCGATTGCTTCTGTTCTCTGAGGATCCGGTTTTCTGCCTTGGCTGTCGATAATTTGACCAAGATATTTTATCTGTTTTAAAAAGAATTCACATTTTTCGGCACAAATTCCTCAATTCTTTGGAAAACTGCTCTGATGTGTTCCTTATGTTCCTGTACAGTTTTACTTTTGACAAGGGTGTCATCCAAATATGCGATTGCAACATCTAAATCAGCAAGCATCGTATCCATTATTTGCTGAAATAGTGCTAGGGCCACTTTTAATCCAAAAGGAAGTCTTTTTAGTCGGAAAAGTCCTAGATGTGTATTGATACACAAATACTTAGAACATTCTTCACTGATTTTTACCTGAAGGTAAGCTTCCGATAAATCGATTTTGGAGAAAATTCTACCTCCATTCAGCTTTGTAAAAATGTCTTCAGGAGATGGAAGTGGATAACTATGATCCATCAGACAGCCATTAAGGCCTATAGAAAAATCGGCACATACCCAAATCTTCTTATTTTTCTTTTTTTCTTTTTAACATACACAGTGGGGCTCGCCCACTCAGAATAGTAAACTTTTTCGACTAAACCATTCTTCTGTAGTCTTTTTAGTTCAATTTCAATATCTTCTTTTGAAGAAAAAGGCAAATTTCTTTTTGGTCTAAAAACAGGTTTCACATTCTGTTTTAATTCAAAATTTACATCAGATTTGGTGCACACTCCTAATCCCTCTGAAAAAAACTTTGGGGAATTCACTTTTTAACACTGCCAGAAAATGGTCATTTTGTTTGGAATTTTTCTTTTCCAACGCTCTTACATTATTGCAAAATGAATTTATGGGTAGCTCCCATAAATCAAACAAAACAATCCAATCAATTTCAAAAAGGCAAGAATTTATTCCTAGAACAACTGAAAGGTTTGAGGAGAAAGTTTTCGATCCAAGAGAAACACTGCAATTAAATTTTCCCATGAATTTTAATCGCTCTCCGGAAACACGTTTTGCAATTTTTTGTGTTTTTCTCAATTTTGGACCACCAATTCTCTTCCAGGTCACTTCGTCAATAATTGATATGTCGCTACCTGTGTCTAAAAGTAGCTTCACTGAGTGACCATTTATTTGTGTGTGAACGAATTCCCGTTTCCCTCCTTGTTTTATTTCTTCTTTGGACAAGACCACATTTACTTTTGGCTTCCATTTCCGTCTTTTGTCTTGCTTAGCTCGGCAGTGGGATGCCCGGTGTCCCACTAGGCCACATTTGGTACAACGTTGGTCTTTATAAGGGCAGTTTTTTCTTAAGTGCGAACCCGCACAACTTCAACATTCAAAACTTTTCCCTTTGTCTTTTGGAAATGTCTTCTGTTTTACTACCTGGACTTGGGATGTGACTTTTCCCTCTATCCTCGTAGTGTCCCTTTTTACATTTATCAACTTTTGATATTCTTCTGTCACTTTTGCAAGTTAATTTCCGGGTCTTGTTTCATGATTGATAATATCCTTGACCTTAAATCCTTGTCCTTCGGTGCTGTCAGTCCCTGGACAAATATGTAGCACTTAAACATGTCCACTGATAAATCCTTTAATTTAAACAGTTCACACTGGGCGTTGACTTTGCCCGCCTATGTGACAATGTCACCAGTTTCGTCTTTTGACATATTTAAACACCTATACCGTGTATGAAAAAGACTATCTCTTTCACCGAATATAACACACAAAATTTTCACCGTTTCGGAAAAAGAGATCTCTTCCGGTTTTTTAGGCAATATCAAATTGGTGAATTTAGTATTTTCTTCTGTGCCCTTTTTTTGGAGTAACAGTGTTATTTTTTCCTCATCCGACCACTTCTCGCATCGTTTTGTAAATATCGTTTCAAACCTACGATAATAGGCTGGAAAAGTGTCACCTTTTTCTGGCTCATATTTAAACTCTGAAAGCGAGTTCGCTATACCCTCAGCCGAAAAAAATCTGGATGCACCCTCCTTAGATTTTTCTGACAAAATCGTTTCACAAAATAAGCGATTATCCGTCGTTTGTTGTATTACAAGAGTTCCGAAACGTTCTTGTTGAATTAGCATTTGTTTTTGAAAATCCATTTGGGCTTTTTGTTGAGCGATTAAACTCTCAGTTAACGTTTTCGTCAACATCGCTATTTGTTTCGATGTCATTTTCTTTTTAAATGTATCAATAGCAAGTTAACGTATACCGCAGAGAAGAAAAAAATATTGTTCAAAAACAAGATGCTTATTTTCACAGAAAATTGTCAACACATACGAAAGTTCCGAAAAAAAAAAAATCACCGTTAAAATATCACTTGACAAAATTTCAAGAGACTCTTTTTTTCGTCTACTTCAGCAGACACACGTAAACTTCTTTTAAAAATGTTCCTTATTAAATAAACACAGATTTCTCAGTATTGTTCATTTGTTGGTTTTTTATCGTATTAACCAAATACAAAAAACATGTCCGTTAATCATGAAGAAAGTCACAATTTACACACACACACACACACACACACGCACACACACACACACACACACGCACACACACACACACACGTTATATAACGTCAACTCTTTGGGAGTTTAAAAAGAGAAAAACGGAGTTTAACTCGTCAATAATATAAAAATTATTTTTTACTTGCGTAAATTTGTGGCAGACACCAGTCTTTCGCTTTCTAAGACGCTTTTTCTTCCATTAAAAGTGAACTTTGTGAACAACAATTTTCAGAATGTTCTCGGTTACCACGTGTTTTTTTTTTTTTAGATGAATTTACAGTTCGTATCTTATCTTCGTCGCCAGTTGATATATCCTGCGGTGGGTGGCCGTAATAAAAGGATATTCAAGAAAGGTATTCCACCAGGGAAATAAATGAATAAAGAGGTTCTGAAGTAATAAAGAAATAGAAAAGTTTATTGAGACTATTTACAGAGACAGCATGTTATGTTTTTTTAAGTGTTCCCGCCCAGGTAAGGCTCTCACAACCGGTGACCGGTGATAACGTTCATTCGATAAAAAGTTCCGGCGGTGAATTGCTCATCTCGCCATAACATTATTATTATTATTATTATTATTATTATTATTATTATTATTATTATTATTATTATAAGTTATTATTATTTTTATTATCAGAAGTTATTATTTTATCATCAGAAAATATTTATTATTATTATTATTGTTGTTGTTGTTGTTGTTGCTGTTATTGGTTCACATGGAGCTTTTACATAGGTCATCAAAGATCTTTGATTAAATACCTGTGGTGTTCCCTGGAAGCTGAGTAATAACTCCACCTCCTTCGATAGCATTTGCTAATAAATTTGCGTTATCGCAGCAGCCGCTCACCATTGATTTCTCGCTGGCAGTGGCCATTGGTCTATACTGGAATTTAAGTGCCACTAAGCCTCCCCAACGTCCCAGTTCTCTTTGCGCTTGTCCAGCGGAGGTCTGGTCAGCGCGCTCTCTCTCTCTCTCTCTCTCCGATCGTTCCACCCTCCTTGACATTTCTCGTCTATTTTGAATTACACTTTTTGGGGGGGGGGTGGTGGAGGGCCGGTGATGGGACAATGGGAGGGGATATGTAATGGGGATGTAGAACTTGTTGATATGCAGCTTCAGTGTTCGTCATTCCCTGTAACGCTTTTTCCTGTTTTTCCTCTGCAACAGTTTGTTTGGCTCGCGCATATGGTTGGTTCATGTGTATTATTCTCCGCATTCAAGGGGGTTTCCTTAATATTTCAGCCGTTTTCATTATCGTTAGTCGTTGTATTTTTCCAGTCATTCCTGTGATTCCAATTTCTCCCATTCTTTTTTCAAAGTTTTTCAGAATTATTCCTAGTGCTCCTATTATTATAGGTATTATTTTGATTTTCTTCATCATTCAAATCCGTTTTAACTCTCTGGCTATCTCTGTGTATTTGCTTCGTTTCTCCCTTTCTTTCATACTCACCCTGTGGTCAGTTGGGACAGTAAAATCTACGATTTGACACGATTATTATTATTATTATTATTATTATTATTATTATTATTATTATTATTATTATTATTATTATTATTACTTTCAGACATTTGTAGATAGATATATAGAGAGAGACAGAGGAAGAGAGAGAAAATATAGAGATATAGATTGTGAGAGAGGGCGTAAGACAGATATAAATAAATAGATAGACAGAAAGGAAGAAAGACAGAGAAAGATAGAGAGAGAAACAGAAATATAAATGGCGAAATGGGGCATAATATATATATATATATATATATATATATATATATATATATATATATAATATAATATTATATATATATATATATATATATATATATATATATATATATATATATATATATAGAGAGAGAGAGAGAGAGAGAGAGAGAAGATATGACACTTTTCTATCTGGAAGATTTTTTTTTGTTTTAATTCATCTCAAAGTATATAATGGTTAAAACTTTTAAAACTGTGTGTGTTCAGTTATAACAAAAACAAAAATATCATGGCACGATGACTTTTGATAATCACTTAAAACCGAAAATTATACATAACTAGCAGGGAGACTCGACGTTGCTCGGGATTGAATTAGGATCAACGAATGTTTTACACTCCCATATTTTTATTGTCATCGAAATCGACGAAATCGCCCATTTTTCAATTAAATTGATTGCTTGCTCTAGTTGAAAACCCAATCGCGGTGCACCGGGAGGAAACTTTCCATACACCCCCGTAGTGACTTAGTAGGTGTGTCAGAAATTTCGTGAGAAATAGTGAATAATTCCACTCCATCTTTCCAAGCTTATAACTCCTCGAAAAATGTAATTCAAGCCCTATGTTTTTTCAATTAAAGGAGCAAGGACCAAGGTTTCATAAAAAGCAAAAAAAAAAAAAAAAAAAAAAAAAAACCACGTGGTTTATTTTTTAAAAAAGGTTTTAAACTTCGAACTTTACAGGTAAATTTCTAAAAAACACTACTTTTTTTGTTTTAAATTTGAATATATTATTTATTGACCCTTTCTCTTCAATTTGGGATATATAACACTTTGGTGAGTAAATTAATTATTTACTTTTTAATAGGCATTTCAAAATGGGAGGCGTGAATTATTCGATCCCCTGTCTTTCCAAGCTTATAACTACTCGAAAAATGTAATTCAAGCCTTAATTTTTTTTCAATTAAAGGAGCAAGGACCAAGGTTTCATAAAAAAACAAAAGAAAAAACAAACAACGTGGTTAAAAAAAATGTTTTAAACTTCGAACTTTACAGGTAAATTCCTAAAAAACACTACATTTTTTGTTTTAAATTTGAATATATTATTTATTGACATTTTCTCTTCAATTTGTGATATATAAAACTTTGGTGAGTAAATTAATTATTTACTTTTTAATAGACACTTGAAAATGGGGGGGGGCGTGAATTAAAAAAAAAACGTTTGACTAAAATATTATATTCGGTTTATTGGAAAGAGCATGAAATTTCACATTGACCCTGAAAATATCGTAAAAATAAAATCAATAGAAAAATTTTAATAGATTTTTAAAGTTTAAAAATTGAAAAATATTGAGTTCGTAAAATTCATTACTGTTTTTGTTTAATATAAAAAAATATTTCTATTACTTTTAAAACAACTTTCATAGTTTATTTTGGAAGTATAATCCATAAAGAAAATAAACAACCCACTTTTAAAAGAGAAATTACGAGATATTTGTATTTTATACGCAGTTTCGTGTTAGGGGTGTCAAATATTCCTACAAAAATTCTGATACACCTTGTGACTTAGTCTATTATACATTGCAGTGTACATTGCACTGTAGAGAACCTATTGTTGATTTTATAAATTATATTTTATATATAATGGCTTGAATTAAAGTTTAGAAAGCAAAAGTCGAGTATCATGCTCTAAACAGAAACATTTATTTCGAACGCGCCTCTGTCATATCAAAGAACCTGCTGTTTATTTTATATGCCTGGTCTTACTACTTGTGCGGTGATAATCGCTTGAATTTAAGTTTAGAAGGCAAAAGTCCAGTATCATGGTTCAATTGTGCTTTAAACAGAAACATTCATTTTGAACGCCCCCCCTCGTCACATCAAAGAACCTGCTGTTGACTTTATATGTTAGGCTTTTCGACTTATGTGGTAATAAAATTTCTCAAATGCACTTGTGCTGTTAGACTGTATAAGATATCAACTTTGGTCAAAATCGCTCGTTCTTTCTTTCATCGCATCATTTTGATTATAGATTATCGATACTTATCGGAGACATTCCAATACAAAACCTACCCAAGAACACTGCCAGGCATATAATGTACCTTCGTGTGAAATTTCATAAAAATAATTCCAGCTGTTTTCGAGTCCATAGGGCTCTCTCTCTCTCTCTCTCTCTCTCTCTCTCTCTCTCACACACACATTCATTTTATATAATAGTAGGGATACTGGTAGAAGAACGGCCAATATATATCACCAATTGTTGCGAGAATTTAATTATCTAAAAGTATTTTGTCTAATTTTCGATTTTTGAGTGATTATCAAGTCCCCATGCAATATTTATGGCAGCCATGTTGATTTTTCGATCTAATTGAATAGAATGGACACGGGGTGTTGTTTTAAACAAAGAAAACGCTTTAAAATATGTTAGACACAAATAAAACTTATTCACGTAGGTAGAAGAGTAACTTGCCTTTGATAACATTTATTTAATGTATTTATTTTTGTCTTTTGTCACCCCCACTTTTCTTGGCTATTGTTATAAATACCTGACAATTTAAATATTTAAATAAGAAATGTCAGAAAAATGCATAAAGAGAGAGAGAGAGAGAGAGAGAGAGAGAGAGAGAGAGAGAGAGAGAGAGAGAGAGAGAGAGAGAACAAAACAAGAAAAAAGGGCTCACGTTTTCCCGTTTGTATCTGTTTGTAATTGCTTTAAATTTCTTGACGGTCGTCGGAGCAGAGACGCCGAAGAGAGCGATCTCAAAGTAGCCATAGAAATTGTCCTCGGATGAATTGTAGGCAGCGATTTTGATGATGAACCAGGCTTCGTCTGTGACTGTGTAGTTTTTCGTTAAACATAGGCTAAACATGGAGGACGCCACAAGAGTTAGGGCAAATAAAACGACCATTTTCTTTTTCTGTTTGTTTGTTTGCACGGGAAAATTCTTCTAGAGCTCGGTTGAAAGAATATCTGGAATTAAAAATATAATAATCTTTTATACTAGAAAAAGTTATCTGTTGGATCACACGTTGGGGTGGGGTTAGGTTGTTTGAAGAAAGTGTGTGCAAAGCCAGTTATCTATATATTAATGCCGTAGTATCTTTAACGTAGTACGTACGTACGTACGTAGTACTACATACGTACGTGTGTCACGGTTTCCAGATTATAAATTATTTAATCGGGCGATCCTATTTATTAATAAGGAGGATAGAAGGTGATAACATACTTATAGCAGTGGAAAATCGCTACAATAACAGGCAAGAACGAAATCTCGCGACTCGAGATTTAAATCTACTGTCTTCCTGGCTTGTATAATCACAAGCTAACTCTCAGTCACGTAACCGAGTGTATAAGAGGTGAAACCGACAACGCTCTCCCCCTTTCTCACTGTTCTGGCTGCAGCAAACATAGCCTTGGCCCTTTGGCCCCGGGATAGCGTGAGTACCACGGGCCAACATGGCTATTTTATACACGAACTTCTCCCTCATGCTACGAGATCCTTTAATTCTTTTTCCACAAGCGGTACACGCGCGAACTATTTTTATTATGCTACAAGACTACTTATGTTTTCACATCAGAATTTCTTTTCACCACTACTATAAATATAAGCGCGCACGAATACTGAACTCTCCTACCCCCCCTACAACACGTAAACACAGTAAATACTTTTCTCTTTCTTTCTTCGTTAACCGGCCGATCTAATTTACGTCTCAGAACTGTCTAATCCTTTGCCCCAACTACTACTGTCTACAACAAGTGTAAACTGAACTATTCTCTCCTTCAACAAGCCAGTATTATATTCAATCTATCCTTATACACAAGAACACTTCAAGCTACTCACCCGTTTTTCTTATACAAATGCTACTAACGAAAATGACAAATAAAGCTGCTTTGAAATGTCAAAATGAGGCTTCCTTTTGTTTGTCTTCATTAACTAAATACTAATAACATTAAATCATTAATATATGGATACGCTAATTTAATATTCGTAGTGTGTTATCCTCTATCTATGTTCTATCCTCCTTTTTAATAAATAGGATCTCCCGATCACCGAAGACGTGAAACGTCCATACAATAGAAATATTTCACAGACTCCTATAAGGATATTAAAGAGAAACTGTACTAACCAGATATATTCTGACACAACATTAACTAGATTACTTAGATAAATACTTTTACAGTTTTAAGAAAAGGGCTACAATAAGATGGCGGGGTCTCCATTCACGCTGAACGTCTACAGAATGCCCAGTAGTAATATATTAAATATGAAAGATGCCGCCGTGGAATTTCCACAGGTCCCACTAGTATATATAAAATAAAAACTTTTGTTTCGGTTTTGAATATAATATAACATTTTTTGTTTCGGTTTTGAATTTTTTAGATGAAGATTGATAATTTGTATTGCTTGAATTATTCGGACTAGTCTTCTCATCTTGAGTATTATTCGCACAAAGACTCGTTAATAATAGTGAATAAAGTATTTGGTAGAATTCAGTGGTAATTTACATTCTCCTGGGGGTTTAAGGTTCAGTCCTCAGTGCGGGCGACATTCAAAAATACAATTGCGAATTACTTAGGATTGCTGACGAAATGAGAGCATGCTAACCCCGTGGATTGAGTAAAGGGTTCCGTTCAAAATTCTATGAAGATTTCCGTGTTTGACATAAATATGCACCCGAAGAAGATCGCAGGTTATATCAACTAAAACACTGAAGATGAGAATAGTAGTCCGAATAATCTGAATAAAACGAGTTCTGTTTACTATATCCCCCTCTTTTCTTTCTTTCTTTCTTTCTTTCTTTCTTTCTTTCTCAGGTACTAGTTGGATATTATTTACAACTTGTAGCATTTTATTCCCCTTTTTTATAATGGGCAATTCTAATCTGTTTTTTTCTTTGTTTTTTTTTTCTTTGTTACATTAAACTGTTGAGATAGATAGATAGATAGATAGATAGATAGATAGATAGATAGATAGAGATAGAGAGAGAAAGAGAGAGAGAGACTGATAGAGATAAAGACAGACAGATAGAGACAGGGATAGATCGAGATAGATAGATAGATAGATAGAGAGAGAGAGAGAGAGAGAGAGAGAGAGAGAGAGAGAGAGAGAGAGAGAGAAAGAGAGATTCATTTATTTTCAAACAAATTAATTACTAAAACAGATTGGTTCCCTGACAATACTTAATAGATACACAATTTCTTTATGTTAAAGGAAAATATATCTCCGATCCTACGCTTATTTATTTAGAATAGAGCAAAACTTTATAGTAACTTTATATGGACAATACCAAAACCACTCTGTGCTTGGCCTTGTTTCTTGACTAGGACATTGAACGCCGTTTCCTTACTCCCTATTTTTAATTTCTCTCTTTCTCTCAGAAACTGAGCAAATTGCGGTTGCTTGCATGCCAGTTGTGCTCACTCGGCTAGTTTGGGCCGGTCTTGTCTGAGAGGTTGATTGTACTTGCTTGATAGTTTGTGTGTCTGCTGTTTTCTTTAGTAGTGCTTTGAGCGGCTGATCTATCATCAGTTGTATAATATCGGAATGGTTGTAGTGCCATGTCGTGCATGGAAAGGGACCCTGCACCTATCTCCAGTGGGCTTTCACGAGGCCACAACGATCTGAGAAGAACTTGGCTAAGAGATCACAGTGTGTCTATACTAAGCGTAAAAACTGGTCCACTTTGCTCAACACTCTCCCCCTAACATGAAAGTAAGCAAAAACGCTGTGAAATGACAACCCAAACAAATATGATGATCAAACCAGACAACCACCCAAAACAAAACCAATTCGCCTCCTCCCTTGAGGCTCGCTTTCACAAATATTCGTAGGCTTAGTAGTAACCTTGCTGGATCTTGCTTCTCTAATAGCTGGAGGACATTGCGAAGGCTGCTGCAAAGAAGGTGGATTCTCACTATCGAGCTAGAAGACTATTCACACATGAGAGTATCCTGTACCTCTACAAGACCACCATTCACCCATGTATGGAATATTGTTGTCACATCTGGGCCGGTGCATCTACCTCTCCCTCTTAGATAAAGTCCCCCCAAAAGTTTCCAATCCAATTTGTCCAACTGTAAGATATGCTTACCCCTGTCCCATCGTCGTAATGTGGCATCTCTGTGTCTGTTTTACAAATATTTTAATAAATGTGCTCTGATGAACTCTTTGCACTTGTGCCCCCCCCCTCAACGTACATATCCCGACAAATCCGCATAGCAACAAAATGTCACCACTTCACTGTTGAGGTCCCTAAATGTCAGAAAACCGTTCTATTCTAATAATTTCTTTCCGTCGGATAGCTAAATTTCGGAATTCCCTTCCTAGTACCTGCTTCCCTGACTGTAGTGATATGCAGAAGTTTAAATGTAACGTAAATCACAACTTAAGACATTGCAGGATTAATTAAGAATTGATTATATTATGTTAAATTGAATTTAAAAAATCCTGATGTTGCAATATTTTAAGTAATACATTTATTGACATTCCATAGTCCCATGCGTGCTTCTGCTCGAGTTAATTTCTTTAAACCTAAACTTCTTACACTTCCACATACTATGTGGAAACGGGAACACGCTATTATCCTTCCTAATGTCATCCATGAATGAACAAACGAAGAAAGTATTTTTTTTATTATTTCGGGACGGAGTTTCGTAACTTGACTAAAAACAGAATATATTTTTAACCCATCCTAAATATCCTCCTTTCTCCCGTTCTCCACCATTTTTCTGACTCTTCTTTCTTTTGACTGACGTAAAAATTTTCGTAGCCACTCATGACATTTTCAAATCTTTCTGTCATTTGTTATTTTACGCTTCCTGACGTCACACAACGCGTTAAGATACGGCGCTCCATCAACGGAACATTAGACTCCTCATCGGAATTCTCCCGTTGATGTCGACACTTCTGCATTGGAAAACCAGTATCTTATGGTGCCGAATCGCTCTCCAAGTCACTTGATACCTCCGGAGCGACCAATGCAGTTTTCCTTAACGGCCTCTCTACAGTGGAGATCTCCCACTCGTCAATATGTATATAAAAATGTAATTCTTGGTCCGTTCGCAATTAATTGTCTAAAAAACCACTGGACGGATGGCTTCCACGTTTTCGTATAATATGTTTACTATATCCATGTGTGTTTTTATATATTTCTTTTTAATTATAACATTATGCTTAATTTTTCTATGATAAATAGGTGGGTTTCTTTGTACCGATAGGCTATTTTTTTATTTAGGGACAATTATTTATTACCGCTTCCTGTCACGTGGCCAGTGTTTCTAATTTAGCGGTTTTCCTGCTAGATCTGGAGATTTCGTTTGCAATCTAGCGGGAAATTCTAGAAAATCTGGAGATATTTCGCACCCACACACCCGCAAGCGCTCGAAAATACTTTAAAACATAAAATAAATTCATTCATGTAAGTAAAAAAAAAGTAGCATTTATTGCATTTGGTAACAATTATTTATTGATTATTTGTTTTGTTTTTCACCTTTTTTTCGGCTAACCATTCTTAAATCTCGCTATAAAATCGATTTTTCCAAGTACATTTTAGGTGGAGGGGCATTCCAACCTTCGAAGTTTAGTTTAAAATACGAAATTTAGAAGTATTTAGTCGAAAATTGTAAAAAGCAAGAAACAACAGCAAATATATATATATATATATATATATATATATATATATATATATATATATATATATATATATATATATATCAATACAGTAGAATTTAATTATCTACCAACCTAAATACTTTTAACATGCTAAAACAAAGTTTTTTTGTTTTTTTATTTTTCTAATTTCAAAATATGTTATTGTGATGTTTAATTTGCAATTTAACTTTTATTATAAAAAGTTTGAGTTTATGATTTGTTTCCTGCAAAAAAAAACTACCCTCTCTGAAAAAACAGGTAAAACTAGCTGATAAAATACGGGAGCTAACCGCTTCAATATAATTCCAGAAACATATAGTGAGAAAACACGGAACATTTTATATATTGAATATACTATATTTATAATTTTTTTTATGGTAGGAAGTTAAAATAGGGAGTTTTTTTTTGGGAGGGGGAATTAGCGATTTTTGAAAATTTCAGATTATAAAAGTAAAAAATCTAGCGATTTTCTGGACATTTCTTTCTCCTGATCTCGCGGGTTTTTTAAATCTCAGTTGCCAACGCTGCATCACTAAAACATCACTACAGGCTTAATGTAAACAGAATGTGTTTACAATATCGGTAAATTTTCAATGGGTTTAATCACATGATTATTGATAAATTAACCACACGTGGTCGCTTTCCTATGAAATATTCATCGAAAAATGGTAGGTACAGATAAAGTGAATGCCGACGTTCAAAGTGTATAAACATTTTGACCCCTCCCTTTACTTAAAAATTCACAAAAAATCAGGAAATTAACCAATTTTAATGAAAATTGCAGTATTTATCAAATAATGATCGCAGAATATAATGAATTAATTATTTATACTTAACTCTTAGTGAAAATGTTTTATTTTGTTTTAACAAAAATACCTTTACTAAAGTTATGGTTTTCAGTAGTAAATAAAAAACGCAAGAATTTATTTTTGCTTTTTTTAAAGCATCGTAATTTGTAACAATAAAACATAATTTTCATAGTAACATTACGAAAAAAGCCCCTAAAGTTCGTATTAATGAATTCAATATAACTCGAAGAAAAATGAATTCTCGCATACTATTCAGGAAATTAAAGATTCAATTAGATTCCTATTTCAGTCACCTAAATTATTTAGGGTGAAATGAGTTTAGGAATTTATAGCCAAACCTAAATATTATTAGCATTAATACAGTAAGTTAGGTAAAATTTGCATAGAATGCTCTGCTTTACGGTTGTTGTAAAAATGGAACGGAAATTTGAATTTCGTTCCTTTTTAAATTCGGTACATTTTTACATTACATCCAACTCATCGTTCACATTCGACACATCAACTTTTTATAGCTTTTCGGATATGCTGGCAAGGTTAGGGGGTGTCTATTCCGAAAGCCGTTCTTAACATAGGTAGATTGGTAGGTGTGTCAGAAATTTCGTGAAAAATAGTGAATAATTCCACCCCGTTTTTCCAAGCTTATAACTCCTCGAAAAATGTAACTAAAGCCCTAATTTTTTTCAATTAAGGGAGCGAGGACCAAGGTTTCATTAAAAAAACAAACAAAAAACAAACAAACAAACAAACAAACAAACAAACAACGTGTTTTTTTTAAAAAAAAGGTTTTAAACTTCGGACTTTACAGGTAAATTTCTAAAAAACACTACTTTTTTGTTTTAAATTTGAATATATTATTTATTGACCTTTTCTCTTCAATTTGTGATATATAACACTTTGGTGAGTAAATTATTTACTTTTTAATAGACTTGTCAAAATGGGAGGTGTGAATTATTCGACCCCCTGTCTTTCCAAGCTTATAACTACTCGAAAAATGTAATTCAAACCCTAATTTTTTTTCAATTAAAGGAGCAAGGACCAAGGTTTCATAAAAAACAAAAACAAAAGAACAAACAAACAACGTGGTTTAAAAAAACAGGTTTTAAACTTCGAACTTTACAGGTAAATTTCTAAAAAACACTACTTTTTTGTTTTAAATTTGAATATATTACTTATTGACCATTATTATTATAGTTATAATTATTATTATTATTATTATTATTATTATTATTATTATTATTATTATTCAATTTGTGATATATAAAACTTTGGTGAGTAAATTAATTATTTACTTTTTAATAGACACTTGAAAATGGGGGGGGGCGTGAATAAAAAAACGTTTGACTAAAATATTATATTCGGAAAGAGCATGAAATTTCATATTGATCCTGAAAATATCGTAAAAATAGAATCAATAGAAAAATTTTGATAGATTTTTAAAGTTTAAAAATTGAAAATTGTAAAATTCACTAGTTTTTAAAAAAAATAAAAAAATATTTCTATTACTTTTAAAACAACTTTCATAGTTTATTTTGGAGGTATAATCCATAAAGAAAATATACAACCCACTTTTAAAAGAGAAATTACGAGATTTTTATATTTTATTCGCAGTTTCGTGATAAGGGTGCAAAAAATTCTGATACATCTACTAGATTGGAGTGTTTATTCATTGTAAACGTACCCTACAACCTATAAATTTCGACATTTCCAATCTGAATGGTAAGCTGGACTTATGTAAAAAATAACAAAAAGATATACCAAACTGACTTTTTCGTTTAAAAATGGAATTATTTCCCTTTCGTTATTAATTTTTTTTTTAAATAAATATTTTGTGTTTTATATACATAAAGTAGAATTGTTGAATGTTACTGTTTTGATTATATTCGTTTGAGGGGGGCACAATTAAAAAAATTAAGAAAGATTAAAACGAAGCGAAATTTAAGTTTCCGTTCCATTTTTACAACAACCGTAAAACAGCACATACTCAGCAAGTTTTATCGTAATTTATAAGCATTGTGTTGAAACACTAAATCAACATTTTATTTATTTTTTGCATAATTAATGATGGAAGTATTTTTCTGTTTATTTTCTGAACATCTATTAAAAAAAATAATTTGTACATTCTCTTGAAAAAAAGAATCAAATTTTACTCTACTTTCACATAACTATTTACAGTGTTCATGTAAAGCATTCATCTGTTCTTTTTATAATAAAAATTCCGTTTTCAAAGAGAACCGTTTACTGACAAATTTCTTAAAAAAAAGTGCAAGTTTTCCTGAAAAAACAACTTTCACCTAACAATTTATGGTAAAAAATTAATATTTTTTGGGGAGAAAAAATAACAACTTTTATTGATTAAAAATAATTGCAAAAAATAATAAAAGTAAATAAACGAACAAAATGAAATTTTTCTTGAGGAATGTGTTCCATTTTAACAAACTGAACCACAGCAACGCGTGGCCGGGTACAGCTAGTTTATTAATATTTTCGGGCCCGTTAAAAACTGGAGTGGTGCCCCGAATCTGGGGACAATCTCGTCAATCAACAGATGCACCACAGTTTCTACTTTTTTTTATTAGGGACCGCAAAATCCTCATGCCAACCACTATACATATTTGTAAAAGCTATTATGTACTGGTTACCCGAAAGAGCCTTTGGGTAGGGCCCGGAAACATCTAATGCCAGTTTAGCGAAAGGGAAAGGAGACAAATCGCACTCCTGCTTCTTCAAATTTCTGGTTTGGCATATAATACATTTGTCTATATATTCGTTTACCTCCTTCAATAAACAAGGCTAGAAATATTTTTGTTTAATGGCGTTAAACGTCTTTTAATTAAATACAGGAATTAAAAAAAAACAAACAGAAAAAACAAATATTTTTAGAAGTTTAGATTTTTATGGAATCATTCCCGCGTAATTTTACAAATAAAATGGCAAACAAATAAAGATAATTGGAAATTATATTAATGAAACGATATTGAATTTGGCAAATTCCATTTTATGTCATGCATTGTCTGCGGCGTTAATACCTGATTTGTTGTCGACTTCCTTGCATTTTCGCTTTTTTGAAGATCTGATTAATTTTTTAAAAGTTTTAAAATGAAGTAAAATCGTCCACTATAAATAGGCGATCGAATTGCATTACTTAAATATTTCTTTAATTTAAAAAAATTCTTTTGCAATAATTCTTTTTATACTAATAATTATTAAATACTTAGTAATTAATTTCTTTTACAGTAATTTCAATCAGTAAGTAAAATTGGAAACGGTGGTTTAAAAACAAAAAAAGACACGTAACAGTCGACCTGCTTTATCAACTCATGAAACGAAGCGAATAATAATAATAAAATAGAGGAGGATCAAGTGATGATAATAATAAATAAATGGGGAGAAAAATAAAATTACGAAGAAAAGAACAAGACACTTAAAAAAGAATAGAAAGAAAAAGAAACCGAGTTAACGATATTTTTGGTTTATATTAAAATTTAGAAGAAAAAAAAACCCAAAACGGTACTTAAACAGTTTTATTAATACGATTTTTCCAAACCTTCACGAGCGTTTCCGGAAGAACCGAAATATGCCTAGTCAATCGAAATCAGTTTAGCAGACGCTAATAAAATTTAATGATTTTTTTTATTCAATTGTTTTTTTTTTGTCAAAATTCACACTTTAATAAACTTCTTTTCTGCCAAAGTTTCCAGATAATTAAGATAATGAATCTATAATTTTTGTTGACCCTATTACACATGCGACACCGAACCAAGTTGAGAGAATGTAGAGGGAAGCAAAGCAAAGAAACAAAATCGAATGTGGGTTCAATATGGAATTATTGGATACAGAAATTCAAAGATCCTCTCGACTGCATAATGAACAAAAAAAAAAAAAAAAAAAAAAAAGAAGCTAAATATTACCCTCAGCTTCCACTTTCTCTATTCACTCTTCTCTATCTTGGCGGTTATCGTCTGCTCTTGCAGCAAAAGAAAATTTGTCAACCACCCTACCCTCGATATTTAAGAAAATTAAAAAAAACAATAAAAAAGTATAAACTAACAAGAAAAGTATAAACTAACAAGAAATAAAATTCATATCACTGTCCTTCCCCACAGAAAAAAAAACACAATGGCCCCCAAACAACAATAAATAAAAAAAAATTATTTTAATTAAAAGGTTTTATAAAAAGATATCTACAAAATATTTTTTCATATCTCGTTTAAATTCTTTTACTTTGTTTTCGTTTTCTTGTTAAAATAAAAGTTTAACATTACCAGTGGTGTTTTAATTATTTTCTCCTTAAGACATATTAGAAACTATTTTGCGTTATTTGGGGTTTTGGTCTTTATCGCGTTCCTCTATTCTTTTATTCGTTTATCCCTATTCTTCCTGATATCTTCCCAGAAATGTCCGTGAAAGTTCGGGGGAAAAATCTGCATAAATACCGAAAAAAACTTTTATGCTATTTTTTACGATGAAATTTGATACGATGAAACAAAACTGTACAGTTTTGTTTCATCGTATCAAATTTGAAATAGACATGTGTAAAAGAAAAATAATTTTTCGTTTCTTCCATTTTTCATTCTGGTTTAATTTTCAAACAAAATAAATGTCTGTTTATTTTGTAATAATGCATTGCTTTTGGTTTCAAGCGTATATAATACGTACTTAATATATATATATATATATATATATATATATATATACATTTTTTTTATTTTTCAAGAGTAGAGACACACAGGGAAAATAATATAGAACGACACTTACTTTTTTTTCTTGCTTTTTCTTCTTTGTTCTTCGCGAACCTGTTTTTGGTTGTGTCTTCGTGTACAGGTTCTTATTTATTCTATTTATCTGTTCAATTGTGGATTGAGCGCCGAATTTACGTAATTCCCTTGCTACTCCACGTAAACAAAACTACGTAAGTTCACGTCATTCGTGGAATATTGAGGTGTCAACTATATAGCGCCACGTGTCAATCCTAGCACCAAGTGTCATCCTTGTATTCTATCGGTGCTAGAATTACATGTACCACATAAATCTACAGAACAAGGTTACGAGACTTCGAGAGTATTTTTTATGCACAAACCAATGCATCATTTTATTTTAAATCAATAAACACCCCAGAATTATCCAATTGTAAGTAAATTTTCAGCATTTATTCCAATATTTCCCTTAATGTAATATGCCAATGAGGTGACTCCTTAATCCACAATAAAAATGCTAAGTTAACATATTAATGCATTTGGTTGAATTAATTCGACCTTCAAAGCGATTTCAAAAGTAAAATAAAAAGTATTTAGGTGTCATCAGCTAGACTCGAAACCGAAATTGTAGCATTTGGAGCTGGTGACGTTACCACTGTACCAACGTGACAAAACGTATCAACCGATCCAAAACTAAAAATAAACTAAGATGAATGCACAAAATGTTTAACTTTGATTCATGTTTGACGCCTTAAAAACAATTTAAACGGCTAAAGACCCATAAAAGATCGGCCCGTAGAAAACCCAATCATTTGAGGCCCCTAGTGCCGCTCAGCGACTTTTAGTTTCGGAGGAGATAGATTTTGAAAATATGGATAGATATAGAGAAAAAGACAGACCGACAAACAGACCGATCGACAGACAGACATAGCCATTTATATATTTGATTTACTAGTCGTATCTGGAAAACGTTGGCCGGGAGTATTTTTACTTTCATATTTGTTTTTCATTTTTTAAAAAGAAATTTAATTTGCCTAAATGAGCTTAAAACAAATGAGCTTAAAACAAATGAGATTAAAACAAATGAGCTTAAAACAAATGAGATTAAAACAAATGAGCTTAAAACAAATCAGATTAAAACAAATGAGATTAAAACCAGCTGAAAACCAGCTTAAAATATCCACGTTTTAGCAGCTCTAATCGTAACTTTTATTAGTCCTAGGTTATACAACGTAACATTTAGTCCATATAGCGCGAGTCTCTCTTAGTGATCGCCAGGGGCTCATTAATCTCCACGTTCTGGTTTATCAAATCGAGAAATCGGTTGCAGATTGAAATGTGACGAGAAAATGGTACGAATGATTGTTCAAAAACGCCAAAACACCAGAAGTGTTTATGACGTCCCTAAATCTGGTCGTCCCAAAGTTATTTCTTACAGGGAAGACAATTCTATGAAGATCAGCAGCCTCAAAAACAGATTTGAAACGGCTCATCAAGTCCAACAACAGTGTAATCTTGTTAAAAACTACTCTCTTTCTATAGTTAAGAACAGATTGAAAGTATTTAATTTGTGAGGCTGTGTTCCAATTATTTATGTAAAGAACAGAAAGCGCCGTCTAAACTACGTTAGATGAAATGAAGATCATGCCTCTTCATATTGGTCGAAAGCGATTTTTAGCGACGAAAGCAAGTTCAATAGAATAGGTAATGATGGTAGACAGTACGTCCGTCGAAGGAAGAACGATAAATTTAATCCTGGGCGCAGCGCTGCAAAGTGGAGAGGTTCAGTTTTTAGAGCGTTATTAATGCCAATGGTCCAGGGCTTATAGTTCGCTTTGAAGGTCGAATTAATTCAACCAAATGCATTAATATGTTGACTTAGCATTTTTATTGTGGATTAAGGGGTCATCTCATTGGCATATTACATCAAGGGAAATTGATTTTACTAAAAAGCAATAAGTTAGTTAATGTTTCTTGCAAGAAAATTTTTTAAGTGTTCTATTTAAAATTGTCATTTAATAAACTTCAAATAACAATTATATTGATAATATATTTAATTTAATTTATTTGGAATTATTATTTTCGACATCCACTTAAAAAAAAGGGTTTTGAGTTATTTCCCCCCTGGAAAAATTGAAACATAAAAAAAGTTAAAACAAACTTTTCACCAAATAAAATATATTGGTAATCTCAATAAGTTTCTAGCGTGAAAAAATAATTCCGTGTACACAGAAAAAATGTTTTACTTTTTTCTTTTTAAAATATTCAAACAAACAACAAAAAAAAACACTTACGAATAAACCGAAAAGATTTCATGAATTTGTTTTTATTATTCTTGAAACGGCTATACAGAATTTTTTTTACTTTTCCAGCAATTGAGACTTAAGTCGCACTTTTAGAACCCCCCAAAGCAAATCGAAAATTTACTTTATTTACGAAAAAGAAAAAGCCAAATAAAAAAGTGCCTTTATATAAAATAAATAAATAAATAACAGACGCAAGTCACACACGTATTAATATTTATAAACATTATTTTTCAAGGTTACAAAATCGTAAATCATCGTAGTCCAGTGGGGTAAAATAGTTTGAAAAACACCCTTTTCTTCCATTCGCATTTCAGTTTCGAGCCTGACTACGTCGCTAATATTTATTTATTTATTTTTTGCAGTCGCTCGGGCACTCGCTGCTATTTTTATTAGAACAAATATTGTTTCTATTTATTTATCTTTATTTATTTTTTTTGGGGGGGGGGAGGGGGAGGTCATTTCCAGCGCAAGGGCAACAAAAGTGGTCAATATCCGGAGAATAGTTTCTTCTCTTTGAATTCCTTCTGCCGAAATATCTGGTGGAGAGGATATCACGTACTTCATTTTTGGGTGATTACATTTAGATGTTTTTTTTTTTTTTTTTTTTTAAATTGTCGTGGGTGTAAATGATTAATATCCTTAGTATAGCAGGTGTGTTCCAAACGGGACTTCATGTCGACCCCGGCAACGCAGAGTACCCATGCTAGTATATATATATATATATATATATATATATATATATATATATATATATATATATATATATATATATATGCCTTCAGGATAATCTTCAAAGGTAAGGAACAATTCCTTCTAAATTTCACGTTCGTAGGTCTAATGACGTGAAAGAACGGACAAATTTCGTATATTATATATTGAACGAGAGTGTTTGAACTGATGTATTCGCATGTTACAGCGACTTTCAAAACATGAGTAGTAAAATAAAAATAAAAATATATAAAATAAAAGAAAATGAAAAAAAAAATTTAAAAAAAAGAAGAAAATAAAAAATATAAGAAACAATGGACGAAACGTGTAACAGTTTTATGCAATATCGTGATTGCTTGCGGCTTCTTCCTCAGTCAACATGTATTTCCTGTCGAGTGAGTTCAGGCCACAATCGACAATTTTTATTTTTTTCTTGGGAATCGCTGAGGCTGGATCAGACGGAACATCCGCTATGGTGTTGATAACATCCTGTTAAACAAAAAAGAAAAAAAAATAATTAAAAAGTGGAAGTTCTTTGATACGATAGGGGCGCAAAAAAAGATTACTAGTTTTACTTTGGTTTAGGAGCATATTGACGTCACCTAGCAGGAAACTTTTATCAGCTTTTTTGATGAAAATTAACACAGTTATGAGATTTTGGTAAACGGACAAGATAATCCACTCGTCGTTGTTAAGAGTTGAGATAAGATTCATAAAGCGGCTTCATCTTAACAGAACAGTATCACATGACCCTTGTCGATGCTACAGAACTGCTGATTACAGCATAGTCGCCTTCAAGTTTAATGTAAACAAATACTCGTCAAAGCGTCCTCTTAGGTAATCAATTTGTGTCCTTTTCAACCATCGTTTACAATGCTCTCATAATATTGTTGATCAATTTAATCGAAAATTTCATTAAGCCATATCCTCAAATAGCTTTTGGATCTTGATAACTGTTTACTTATAAGTATATACATTCCTCAGTTAACACGAATCTCCCTTTATGAACAAATTCGGGTAAGTAATCAAATCCCGCATTTTCTCATAATATTATTCATCAAGTAATAAAATCCCAATCCTCTCATAATATTATTCATCAATCCAACTCATAATCTCAATAAGTCTTATCCTCGAGTAGCTTTTAGGTCTTCATAATCGTTTATTTATTAGTATATAAATTCCTCAGTTAACACGTCTGAACTCCAATCCCTGGTCCCCCCTCGCCAATCTTTCACGAAAAACACCCGTCTAGCTGAATCCACTGTGAAAAATTTCCCCCACTCTATATCTGTGCCTAAATCAAAACGCGGATTTCATGAGCAAAGCTTCTTTCTTAGAACTGCACGCCTGTGGAACTCTGTTCCGTCTGCCTGCTTCCCTCCGGACTACAACTTGGATGTCTTCAAGTCTAATGTTAACAAATTCCTAATGAACCGCCCCCCTAATTAAACACTTCATAAAATCTCCTCACTAACGTGATGTACTTGCAATAACCCTTATCCCTGAGTGGCTTCCGGGCCTTGATAAGTGGTGATCACTGTGTAAAAAAAAAACAAAAAAAAAAAAAAACACGATTATTCCTTTATGAACAAATTCGGTTAAGTAATCGAGACCTGCATTTTCTCTTTATCGTTTCCAATCCGCATCAATACAATTGATAATCTCATTAAGGCTTATCCTCGAGTGGTGTTTTGGCTTTTGTAAGTGATGCCTAATTATTATATAAAAAAAGAAAAGTTATATTAGAACGAAGAGGATAAAAGAGAAGAGGGAAAGGAGAAATGAAAAAAAAGTGGAAAAACAAACGGTATAAGAGGCTGCTTCTCAACTGACTACAACTACAACAGTGATTCCAAACCTCCCCACTCTTTTTTTTTTTTACATGACATCACACTATTAACCTCTTTAAATTCTCACGGCACATTTATCACAAAAATAATGAAAATTTTCTACCCATTAATCATTTTTATGCAATAAAATGATAAAGTTTAGCTTGAAGGTTAGGAGGATTAGTGATAAGATGTCTTTTCATCTAGCTTGAAACCATTGCTTCATCAAACACTGTTTGGCTTCACATAACGCACAATGGAGAAGGAAAATGTGTATCTCCAATCCACTGAAATACAAATTTTCAAGTAATGGTCATTATACAACGGATAAACTTTAGTTTATAATAAATAAAGTTATAGAATTATTATTGTAATCATCACTTTTTTAAAAATAAAATTGTTAATAACGGCAGTTTCTAACCTGTAGGTTGCGACACAAAATTTTGGGCCGAATGTGAATCTGTATAATTAAAAAAACTGTGGACCGTTCCAGCATCCTTATATCTTGATTATCAAAAACATGGTAACACACACACACACACACACACACACACACACACACACACACACACACACACACACACACACACACACACACACACACACACACACATTTCTGTATAAATATTCATTATTCACTTATATTTCCCTTTTATATATAACAACAATCCTTATTTAAGAAGTTCAATGTAATTACAGAGCATATAATTAAAAAAAAAGTATACAAAAGTCTATATTCAAAATTTCCTGATGTTGACCATCTTACAATTTATTCCTTTAATTAAGTTGACACTTACAATTTTTGACAGTAGCTGTTTCGTAGCACAAAATGAATCACTTAATTATTATGTCAACCAGAGAATGAATCTATTTTGTCCTTAACTCATCAAAAGAAATAGCAAATATAAAACCCTTTATATGTATTTTATATAACCCTTTTATATGTATTTTTATATGTATTTCGGTATTTCTTATTTGTCGTTTTCTCTATCCCCCTTCCTTTTATTTTACCTTTTTTCTACTCTTCCCTTTTCTCTTCTTTTCTTTCTTTTTTTAATGATTGCCATAATTTTTTAACTATCCTCACGATAAATTTTGGTTTCGGTTTCGATTCTAGCTGATGACAATCAAATCATTTTTTTTTTTAAAGTTTTGAAATCATGTCTCTATATTGGGTACAAAATAATATGAAATATTCGATACAGAATCGCCTCTATAATATTAAATACGAAATCTGCATAAATTAAAATATCATATGTATGCGTATTTTACGATCGGGCAACGCCGGGCGATCCTGCTAGTATTATATAAAACTACGGTGAAAAAAAAAAACATTGATACGAGGGCGAGCTTTCTGTTTACTGTTTAATGTACGAAACGTTTTCCGAGGGCAGAAGGACGCAAAAGTAGATTTGCTCGTCGCCTTCTTCCATGACAGGTTTGGTATTTTTCTGTGTGAGGAGAAAATTGAGTGGAATTTATTATTAATTGCTAACAAAAAATTGCAATAGCAGCCGTCTTATTAAGATCAGTTTATAAACGTATTTTACATAACGTTGGAAATTTGTGTGTTCGAATAATTTTGAAGTGATTTGCATTTTAATAATTCTTGTAACAGCTTTGGTCTGTGGTGCATGTGTTGGAAATATCATTTCCGTTGGTTTATTACTTTTATGTTTTTATTACCAATGCAACACAATGGAGTGTGTTAATATCTCCATTAGACCCTCTGTAAAACGTTGAATATAGAATGTAGCAGCTGTGCAGGGGGGACATATACCAGAAAGTAAGTCATACGTCATTCAAGTTAATTCTGCCGATGATGCTGGGTGCCAAGAGGGAAAGAGAACGAAATACCAAGTTCTTATATACGACATGAAAAGAAACTGGAATCTTAGGAAGATCTTCATCATTCTAGTAATCATAGGAACAACTGAGCTCATGAAAAAAGAATGTCAAAAACTACCTTGCAAATATACCCGGTGAACCAAGTGCAAGTGCGTTACACAAAAAATTGCACTTAAATGGACGGTTGGAATCTTAGAAGATTTCTTATTTGGAATGTATGAGATAATGGGTGGATGTCTGAAATCCAGTAGGATAACCCTTTTCCAACTAGAACAACATGATATGAAAATTAAAATTAGAATATTAAATGAATTCATCTTAAGATTTCTTTTTTTTTTTTTCGGAAATGTTTCAAAGAAATATTCGCTTTGAGATGCACAAGTATACTTACCATCCCTTTAATAACTTTCCCGAATACCACATGTTTCCCATCGAGCCATCTTGCTTTGTTGAGGATGATGAAGAACTGTGACCCGTTTGTGTCTTTCCCATGGTTTGCCATTGAGACATAACCGGCTGCTTTGTGACTCAGGATAAAGTCTTCATCATTAAATTTCTCTCCATAGATACTCCGCCCTAATATGAACAAGAAGAGAAGACGGATTATGAAGATTAGATCAAAGGCATCAAGAATTGATCGACAAATACACGAATACACGAATACACGAGTATATTGGCGAAAAGAAATAAATCATCGCGATCAAATTGAAAAAAAAATGTTACAAGCTAAACAAATTAAACGAGATAATTCGTATTATTTGGATTCATCTGACTACTGTTCTCATCTTCAGTGTGATTTTCACAAAGCTTTGGTCGATATAATCTCCGACCTTCTTCAAATGTATCTTGTCGAACTCGGGAATTTAGACGGAGTTTCGAACATAACCCTTTATTTACTTCACGGAGATAATATGCTCTCGTTCCGTCAGTCATGACTGGATAGAGGCCCTAAGTAAATTCCAATTGTATTTTTCGGTCGCCCACACTGAGAATTGAACCTTTAATCTTCAGGAGGATATCACTTTTACAACGACCCGTGGCGCAGTGGTCAGAGTACTTGGAGAATTAATTGTAAATGATATTTTCCTGAAGGTTGGAATATTTATATATCGCTATACATTCATGACCATGTTTCGGTCAGCCAGTTACAAGTAACTAGAGATCCAAACATCCTCATGAATGTGTAGCGACATATAAATGCTTATATAAATAAGACATGCAAAAGTTATATTGTCTTACATACAATCAATCTTTGAATCTTCTAAATTGATTTATGTCTTCATTTGACCAATCGATTATTTTATGTTTGTTTGAAAGATGCGATCTGGACATATTTCCTTGCTACATTTTTTTCATCCCATCTTTTTGTTCTGGTCTGAATCTTAACGAAAACACTTGGGCCTGCACATTACTGACCTTCGTAAATATTAAGTCCATTTTTGTCCATTTTTACTACATACCAAGAACCAAAACTTTTTATATTACTAAGACAAAGCTGCTCTTCTTTAACAATTACAAGACGCCTCTCCAACCATCGATATCCATGACAGATAACACCCTATTTGAGAATTCTACTTGCAAACTCCTTGGCCTAACATTCACTGGCAATATGAACTGGTGCAAATACATCGAGGACACTGCGAAGACTGCTGAAAAGAAGGCAGGTTCCCTCTATCGAACTAGAAGAGTACTCCCACCCGAGAGTATCCTGTACCTCTACGACTCTCCTAAATCGGCACTGCTTAGTTCCAGTGGAAAGGAAAGGTCCAAGTCTGACTGGAAAATATACAGAGATAAACGGTGAGCACATACAACACCTGCAATTCTGAAATGGTCACCCATTTTAGTACTGACCAGGCTCAACGTTGCTTTTTGGTGATCTGATGGGAACAGGTATGTCAACGTGATGCAAATAACCACAACTGTTAATTTGAGCAATTAGACACATTTTATTTACGTTCGTTTCTTTTCTTTTTTCATTTAGTAGTTTATATCAGGTTGTAACGAAAGTTCTGTCCGATCTAAAAGATTTAATAAAACAATATAAATACACTCCTGATCTGAAATGGAACACGTACATCAAGTCTGTTGCCAAGGTCGCTGGAAAGATGGTGGGATCCTTCTACCGCTCCAGAAGATATCTCACTACTGATGCAGTTCTCTATCTATATAAAAGCCAAGTACGTCCAAGGATGGAATACTGCTGCCATATCTGGGCAGGAGCTGCTAAAAACAGCATATCCTGCCTTGACAGAATACAAAATAGACTTCGTGGCTTAGTGGGGGATGCCCTTTTCTCTACCCTGTAACCTCTCTCCCACAGAAGAGACGTTGCGAGCTTATCTTTGTTTTATCGTTATTTCCATGGCAGGTGCTCGTCTGAACTCCAATCTCTGGTCCCCCCTCGCCAATCTTTCACGAAAACACCCGTCTAGCTGAATCCATTGTGAAAAATTTCCCCCACTCTTTATCTGTGCCTAAATCAAAACGTGGATTCCATGAACAAAGCTTCTTTCTTAGAACTGCACGTCTGTGGAACTCTGTTCCGTCTGCCTGCTTCCCACCTGACTACAACTTGGATGTGTTCAAGTTCAACGTTAACAAATTCCTAATGAACCGCCCCCTTAAGTAAACACTTCATCAAATCTCCACACTAACGTAATGTACTTGCAATAACCCTTATCCCTGAGTGGCTTCTGGGCCTTGATAAGTGGTGACCACTGTGTAACCCCCCCAAAAAAAGCATCAGACTTATTTATTTGTTAATGTAATCCTTGTTCTACACTATGACCTATTTCTGCCAACAAGTATTTAAACGTCATATTCATAAACTTACTTTGATTTTGAACGAAAAGTGAAACTTTTAATCTAATACATGAAAGACGTTCCAAACATAATGCCTCCTATTTTTTTAAAATCCCGCCTGATTAGATCAGAGTGAATTGAAAATCGCATTGTTATGATGACTGAATTTATGCATTAATGACCTGAAAGTTTCATCTTGTTTGACGGCGTGAAAGTCTTAGAAAACAACCCCTGTCATCGACGTTCGCCATAAAGAATATATGTTTCACTGAATTCCTAGCAAAAGTACATTGAGAATGATGGTAACTATGTAGAAAAAAATTATTATTTATTATTTTATTTATATTTACAAAAAAGTCACTCGTTTTCATGGTACCACTTTCGCTTTTGTAGTTCTTCAATTTTTTTAGTTGAAAATATAGGTTTTAC
The DNA here is from genome assembly GCF_053919585.1 of Euprymna scolopes. Taxonomy (NCBI): domain Eukaryota; kingdom Metazoa; phylum Mollusca; class Cephalopoda; order Sepiida; family Sepiolidae; genus Euprymna; species Euprymna scolopes. The sequence continues at coordinate 74,666,075 of NC_136516.1, read as the reverse complement.
TTTTCTAGCGACTCTTGTATTGGCAGAGAGAGAGAGAGAGAGAGAGAGAGAGAGAGAGAGAGAGAGAGAGAGAGAGAGAGAGAGAGAGAGAGAGAGACAGAAATTCAGATAACATTGAATTTGACAAATTGGTATTTGATTCTCCTTAATATTTGCCTTTTTTCTTGCCAGCACATTTTTAACTAAAATGTCCTTCGCTTTAAAACATTAAAAAAAAAAAAAATATTTCCAAAGAAAAATTCGGTTCTAAGAAATTTGTTTTTTTATTGTTTTCAATAAGTAAAAACATATATTTCGGCCGATATCGGACCACTTCACTGAACTATAATGACGATTGTCGATAAAAACTGATTGTGGTTAATAATGTACTAGCAGGCCGTCCCGCATTGCCCGGTCGTAAAATACGCTTAAATATGACATTTTAATTAATGCAGTTTCGCATTTATTATTATACTAGCGGGGGTACCCGGCGTTTCCCGGGTGTTTGTAGGTGTGTGTGATGTTAAATAAAAAAGAAACCGGGGGGGGGGGGAAGGTAGGATCGAACCCGAAGCCCTGAGGCGAAGTTTGAAAATAAAATCGGCCAGCCAGAATGAGTTAGTGAAAGATGTTTGAATTTATTTAAGTAAGAACCAAATTGACAGGTGCACGCCCGGAAGTCGTCGAGCGTTACGTCAAAGTAAAAAAAGAAAACAGCTTTAAAACTTAAGCGGGAAAAAACACACAAAAAACTAACGTAAGGCAAACGAACGATGAAAACAGAAAAAGAACACATGAAAAATGGCTTCAATAAGCCTGTTTCGATATTAAAATTTTAAAAAATCGGTGGGTACCCGGGTGTTTTGGGGTGTGTGGTGCAACATTTCATCAATGAGCCAGAGGTTGAAACCTAGCTGACAGTGTGGGACCTATTAAATTGGCGACACCCTTTTGGACCCTGTTTAAGAGGGATAGACTAGTAGCAAATACACAAGTGACAAGAATGCTCCATACACGGACGAATGGTGAGATTGTAAAAGGTACAGAATGCTCTCAGGCGTAAGTAATCTTCTTAGACGGTAGAAAGAGCCCGCTTTCCTTGCTAATCCTCTCAATATATTTGTTCCAGTTCGCGTTCCCTGTAAAGATTAAACCGACGAGTCTTAACAAAGTACTTATAGGTAATTCTTCATTAACCATTTGAATTTTTCTGATAATTATTAAACGAAAGAAGCTTAGTCTTGGCATACCCATTCCACTACAGACTAGAGGTCTTCCTCTAGGGTTTCCGCCATGGCTTTGGATATGTGTTTATTTGTTTTCCCCTCGTTATTAATGTGGTGTCGTCAATCACCGTAGAATTGAAAACATAAGAACACAATTTTTAAAGACAAACTCGATACTAAGAGATTCATTTTTATTATTTTTCAATAAATAAAAACAATATAAACTATATATTTCGGTCAACCACCGCTCATCTTTTGTGAAATACACGCATTTTTTCCTCATTGTCGAATTATAACGACGAATGCCGGTAACAGCCGAGCTTTTCTTCGAATAATACTTATTGTTACAATTTTCAACAATAATCTAATATCTGTACCCACATACAACGTCTATTTTTTTCGGCTACTAATACTATTGTGTATACGTATGTTTCTCGTCTATACGTAACTAATACATTATTTTTTAAATTTGCTATTACTTGAATAAGCAAGGTTGAGGCTAATCGTAAGTAACTTTGTAACACGTATATTTCAAGTAAATTTCTTTCATAATTCTTTCGTTATCATGGATAATGACGCCAAATCTTGAAAGTATGCACGAGTAATTAATTTTGCTGGAATTTTTGTATTATATGACAAGATCTGCTTTATTTTTTGTTACGCACAAGAGACGACATTGTGTTCTGCTTACCTCCTGATCCATCACCAAGGGTTATGTCGCCCATCTGGATCACAAAATCTGGAACAATCCGATGGATGAAGGTATTTTTATAATGGAGCTTTTCCTGAAAAGAATTGAAAAAAAAAAAAAAAAAATTAAATCGATTAAAATCGATACTGTTTTATTTTATTTATTTTCTTTGTGCTTAACGGCACACCGGTACATTTGGGGAAATGTCACACTTATCCGGTTTCAACAGAGCTTTCCACCCTTCAATATTTGGTAAATTAGTTACAAGTTTACAACAATGCGGTCGAGGTATGTTTAGGGGGTGTCATCTTTTGCTACCTTCATTCTAACGTAAATTATCTTGTCAGATTTTCAAAGTCAGACCCAAATAACATATAAGCTGACGAATGAAACTTTTCATTTATTAATGTTGTACCGTGTTATTGACATATATAATACAATCACGTATTTCGCTACAGTTTATCTAAGAAACTATTAGTCCTTCCCAGTTAGGTCAGTTGGTAAACAATTAATTAGGATAATTAAAATGGAAATTTTATTAAGCATAACTCAATCCCAAAACTGAGGAATGTATTTTGAATGATGAAAATATACAAGAAAACGTCACAGAAAACCAGACTTGATTAATTCAGCTTTAGTATCATAATAAATAGACAGGAGATAGAATTATATAAAAAAAGTTGGATAGTACCCTCACTTAATAGCAGTGCTGGAATGATTAATCGGAATTGTTAAACCGATACACTCTTAAACTACTGTTCACATAACACTGAACTTAACAATAAACAGTAATCATACTCCAAGGATGGTTTATAACACGTAAAATCTTTGTTCGGATGAATGAATAACGCGTACAAAAATATGTCGTTTAAATGCCAAATGTTAATTTCAACTTGTCAACCTATTTTTTTTTACATATGTCACCACGTATCAAGGCCCATAGGCCACTCGAGGATAAGGGTTAATGAGTGCACAGTAGTCAATGGGATAGTATCGTAGTAATCGTTAGTAGTGGAAATTTGGTAAATTGGATTACTTAACTCAACAAGAATTTGTTTACGTTGGACTTGAAGACGACTAAATTGTAGTCAGCTGGAAAGCAGGCAAACGGAACAGAGTTCCACAGGTGTACAGCTCTAAGAAAGAACCTTTGTTCATGGAATCTACATTTGCGTTTAGGCACAGATAAAGAGTGGGAAAAGTTATTGATAGTGGTTTTAACTAGATGAGTATTTTTTATGAAAATTTAGCGAGGGGTGGGGACCATAAATTGAAGCTCAGACGAGCACTTGCCATGAAAATAACGATAAAGCAGAGGCAGGCTCGCAACAACTTTTCTGTAGGAAAGAGACTGCAGGGAAAAGAAAAGGCATCCCTTACTAGGCTACGAAGTCTATTTTGAACTCTGTCAAGACAGGATAAGTCCTTTCTAGCAGCTCCTACCCAGATGTGACAACAGTACTCCATCCTTGGACATACCTGGCTTTTATGTAGGTAGATAATTGCATCAGCAGTGAGATATCTAATGGGACGATAAAAGAATCCCATAATTTTTCTAACGACCTTCGCAACAGATTTAATGTACGTGTTCCATTTCAGATCAGGAGTAAAGGTTAAACCTAGAAGCTTGTCAAAACATTGAGCCTGCCCAAGACAAGAGCCATTCATTTCAATTGATGCCAGATCGGGATCAGAGCGTGATAATGTAAACATAGAAGCTTGGTTTTAGATACATTAAAAGTAACCAGCCACGTCTTTCCCGATTGTACCGCGTGCTCAATATCAGAGGAGAGAGAATCAGAGAGAACTTGATCGTTTATGTTTTGCCGTAGTTGGTAGTGTTGTTAGCATAAATGTCTACGAATGATCTTAGGATGTGATTTGGGAGATGATAGATGTAGATCAGGAATAAAGTTGGGCCCAGGATGGATCATTGAGAGACCCAAGCATTAATACTGTGAGCTTCTGATGTCTTCCCATCTTATGAACGTATCAGAGAGAAATGATTTAATAATTGAGAAGACATTTCCAGCTATACCATAGCTGGAGATCTTGTGAAGTAGACCTTTATGCCATACTCTATCAAAGGCCTTTGATATGTCAAAGGCAATTGCCCCAGAAAGGAAGACTTTGTCTAGAGATTTGCCAATACCCGTTAGCATATCTGCTGTAGATCTAGCAGAACGAAAACCATTTTGCTTGTCACTAAAAACGCTGAGGTGGTTGACTACTTTTTAATTAAACACAGATTTCAGCAACTTACTTATGACGCACAGGAGACTTATAGATCTGTACTGAGAGAAAGATTACCGATAATCTGAATTCTTAAATACAGGACATACTGATGATGTTTTCCAGGGTGTTGGGAAGCAATTCTGCTTAAAACAACACCAAAACAGCTTTGTAAGTATAGGAGCTAGTTCTAATTGAAGCTTTTTCAGCACTATAATTGGAATGCCGCCAGGGCCAGTTGCTTTACTGAAATCAAGATTTTTTATTAGCTTGGCAACATCACGCGCATGTATTTGTATGTCGCATAGCGTGTTTTCTGATACAGGAGGAAATACAGAGGGGGGTGACGGCCTTAGTCGCATAGGGTAGAATTAGCTGCAAAGGTTTTTGCAAACAGTTTGGCTTTGTCTGATGCTGACAAGATTACCCCAAGTCCATTGTGTTCAGGATCCTGTTTGCTATTTGTCAAAACTGGTGGGAACCAAGCCGCTGCTCGGCTACTTTGGACTTAGCGGACTGAGCATACAACCTTCTTTATTACTTTTTTACGGTGGTTGCTGGCAGTCCTGAACGTGTCTTTAGTCTCAGTACATCTATTACGTTAGGAGCAGTGGAAAAAGGAGTTTTGTGCGCAATAGCAGCAACACATTCTGGAAAGAACCATGGCTGGCTGTTAGATTTTTGCTGGAACATTTTGAGGGTATGAAGCGGTCTATACCTACAATTTACCATTCCGTCTGGTACTATAGAGGACACATTCTTTTTAACATGGAATGCAGAAGTAGATCTGATATAAATGTACGGAAGCTATCAAAGTCAGCCATAGAGTATCGATATACTGTACGGTGGAGAGGTACGTCCGAGGACTTATTAAATTTCGTTTTTATTTTAACCGATACAACTGAATGGTCGGAATATTCCAGTGGAGACAGAACGGAAGATGAACATAGCTCAGGGTAAGTTATGAGAAAAAGGTCTAGGATGCTTATATACTGACCGCCAGTTTCGGGCACACGGGTGGGTTCGTGAACAATCTGAGTGCGGTCATGTCATCTGTCTTGTTTGAATGGGTTAACCATTCCACATTGTACACATTGAAGTTTTCACAGACGTGAATGTTAGCCGAAGAATGAGCAGATAGAATGTGGTCAGTTTTCTCAAATATGCTCTTAAAGATAGTTTTGAGTTTAATCGTGTATTTTTTCTGGAGACGTTATATGATGGAGTTTTGGGATTTGTGGCGCAGGTTGACAGAGAGGGAAAGTAAAAGAGAAAAAGAAACGAAGAAATATTTTTTGTAGCACATAAGGCAAAGCCGTCACAATTACGGCATCGTGAAGCCCCACCAGAAGCTACTGCATAGCTCAGAATCCATTCACCAAATGACAATACAGCAGCCCTAGTACTTTGCACCTGCTGATAGGACATTTATAATATTCTTTTTATTAGTTTTACGCATGCGCACATTAAAGTATAAGCTAGAAGTGATTTAATTTAAAATCTTTTTATTTTTATCTCTCTGACGACTTAGGAAACACGGTTGGAGCGCTAAATTTCTTAATTTCTTAGTTTCGATTCTAGCTGATGACACTCAAGTGATTTTTTTTTTACTTTTGAAATCAGTACTATATATATATATATATATATATATATATATATATATATATATATATATATATATTCAGTAGAGAATTCGCTCTGTAATAAATATAAAATCTGCAGGAATTAAAATTAAAAAACGTATTTTTGACCGACAAGATCGAACGGTCCTCTTCTAGACATATATAATACATTGTTCATTGTATATTATTATTATTATTATTATTATTATTATTATTATTATTATTATTATTATTATTATTATTATTATCAAAAATTGCTATCATTGGCCCACAAGGAGATTTCACACTGGTCATAAAGAATCTCTCCTTGAAAACAGCCTGTGGTGTGGAAGAAAATTACAGAAGGTTCGCTATGTGTTCTCTTCAGTATGATCATCCCGGACTGAAGATATATTGCCATACTGTAATTAAATTTTTTAAATTTATAATATTAAGAGGATTCGAAAAAACTAATGGGAGATAGCGATTATTTATTCAATGTGATCTTCGTTCCAAATCACTGACCAGGAGAGACAGAAAAAATAGAGATACATAGAAATATAGATGAGAAGAGGGAGCGTAAGATATCTATCTTCTATACTCCTATACATTCGTTTTTCTTTTGTGTGTATCGATATTTATATTAAAAACCCTCTTTTCTATTTATTTAAAAAGAAAATACAATTTTCTTATATATGGGTTGTGGAATTGCGTTCACTAGCAAAAGATCTAGCTAATTTGCATATTTTAAACATTCATTTTAATTAATTCCCTATTAGTTTTTTCGGTTTTCTCATGGGATGATCATCTTTAGTTAACTATTACGTGTAATTATATTCATGCAGACTAGTAGGACCTGTGGAAATTCCACAGCAGACTCTTTCATATGTAATATATTAATGTTAGCATTCTGCCAATGTTCAGCGTAAATGGAGACGCCTTGATATTGTTGTAGCTCTTTTGTTGAAACGGCGTAGCTTGGTCGTAAAATACGTTTAAATATGATATTTTAATTTATGCAGATTTTGTATATATTATTATAGAGTCAATTTCCTATCGATTTTTTATCTCTTCTCTCTATATAAAATGAACTCATTTCCCCCCTATGATTTTGACCTTAATAGGATTAAAAATCAAGACATTTCATGCGAATGTAATATGTACAAACTGCAGCACAATATTTAAGGTGTGTTATAGGCATATTACCTCTACACTTCCCCGATAATCGTATATTCCTATATTTTCTCTGCTGAGAGTTAACTGCCACAATCGGTTAAAATCAATGGAAGTAGTAAAATCTTTTGTCTCTAATTTATTCCCTCGCCACCACTTACACCGTTTCCGGATCGTTCACAAGGGGCAGTTACGAAGGAACACCGGTTTGGGTTTTCTTTACTTCGTAGTAGCTTAAAAAAACTGGAATGGAATTTTAATGTTCCTTTTCGTTCTATGCTTTCTACTGGGTGAAACGCTCCATGGACTTAATCGAATCGAAGGTTTATTTATGCCATTTTTTTTTCGCTTTTGGCTGTGACTGTTTGTTTTTGTTTTTCCGAACACGTTCATCATTTGTTCCCTTTTTTTGTTTTTTGTTTTTCTGATTTCTTTTTTAAAGACGTTTTACGTTTGTTCACTGCTTTTTTTGTGTTGGTTTTTCCGATTTTTTAAAAGTTTAACATTTTTTTTTTAATATTTAAACAGGGTTATTACTTCGCTTATTCTTTACTTTACCCCCCCCCTTACACACACCTCCAAACACCCGGGTTACGCCGGGTACCTCCGCTAGTATATTATAAAGTTATGATTTCAGAAATAAAAAAATATATCCATATGACGTGGATGCATAAGTTTGAATCGAAACCTAAACCAAAAATTATGAATATATATATATATATATATATATATATATATATATATATATATATATATATATATATATATATATTGAGCTACGCTGATGAGAGTTAATGAAACTCGAAACACGCGTGTACGTAGGTACGTAGATTACTGTTTTAAAAATAATTTAAAAAAATATTACACACACACACACACCACACACACACACATATATATATATATATTTATATAACTTGACTTTTTTTTTACATAGGCATCACCACATTATCAAGGCCCAGAGGCCACTCAAGGATAAGGGTTAAAGAGTGTACAGTAGAAATTGGACAATATAGTAATCATTAGTAATGAAAATTTGGTAAATTTGATAACTTATATGGAACGGCTCATCAAGAACTTATTTACTTTAGACTTGAACACAACCATATTGTAGTCAGCCGGAAAGCAGGAAAACGGAAGACAATTCCACAGGCGTGCAGTTCTAAGAAAGAAGCTTTGTTCATGGAATCTACGTTTAGGTTTAGGCACAGATAAAGAGTGGGGGAAATTATTGATAGTGTTTACAGCTAGACGAGTGTTTCTTGTGAAAGTTTGGCGAGGGGGGACCATAGATTGAAGCTCAGTCGAACACTTTCCATGAAAATAACGATACATCAGAGACAAACTCGCAACATCTCTTCTGTGAGATAGAGGTTGCAAGGAGGAGAAAAGGACATCTCCTACGAGGCTACGAAGTCTATTTTGAACTCTATCAAGGCAGGACAAGTCCTTCCTTCATCTCGAAATCCAAACTTATGAAGAATTCTTGGTAAAATTATTTATTGAAAAAAATAAATGACTCAAGTATCATTAGATATAATCGAGACCGAAAGCAAAACTTATGAAGAATCCCTGGTAAAATTGATCATTACAAGAAATAGAAGGACATAACAATCAAAAAATCTCACCTGTCTGTTTAAATGGATATATGAATGTATGGATGTATGAGTGCATGTATATATTTCTCACAATAACTTTCGACAGAGGCGACGGATTTTCACGAGATTGGTAATATTTTGTAGCTCGACCCTTCGAACGACAAATATCGAAAGATTGGCAAAAAACATTAATTCCTTCACCCTCAACTGGGCACTTTTCTACGTGTATTTTCTACGTGTATTGATATTAAAAACCCTTATTTCTATTTATTTAAAAAGAAAATACAAATTTCTTATATATGGGTTGTGGAATTGCATTCACTAGCAAAAGATCTAGCTAATTTGCATATTCTTTTAAACATTCATTTTAATTAATTCTCTATAATTTTTTTCGTTTTTTTATGGGATGATCATCTTCAGTTAAAATTATATTCATGCAGATATTCTACATGATTTACACTTGCATAATATTTGCGTAAAAAGTTTACAGTAAACACAAAGTTGTTTCCATATATATTTATGTATACGTATATATTTTTGTTAAATCTATAAATTTGAACGTGCCTGTGTGTCTGTGTATCTGTGTACATTCCCCTACACAATAACTCTGCCACTTTAAGTCTATAGATTCGAAATTTGATATACAGGTTACTGAGATTCGGGAAAATCTTTGTCATCGGTTTTTGGTCAGAAATTTGGGTGTTAAGGGGGTCAAAGTTCAACGATTTGACCCTTGAGAACTCTACCAAACTCCTCCGAAGATTTTGGGTATAAACAATTGAAATTTTAGATATAGGTTCCTTGGACATGGATCTAACTTAACAACTTGGCTTGAGCCCAAAACAATAAATATTAAGGGGTCATAATAGGGGTCAAAGTTTTAAAAAATTGATCTCTGCGGTCTCTACCAAATTATTCAGACAATTTCTCGTCTAAACTTTTGAGAGATAGGGCAAGCTTTTTAATCGGTTCGAGTCGAAAACGTTTAGTACCAATATATAAATTTATGTATGTATGTATGTATGTATGTATGTATGTATGTATGTATGTATGTATGCATAAAACTTTCGACAGAAGCGACGGATTTTACCAAGATCAGCATCGTTTTGAAGTTCGACCATTCCGACGACAAATATCGAAAAATTCGCTAAAAACATTGATATCTTCCTCTTCAACTAGGCACTTTTCTACAGGGAGGGTCGCTTTTTTCACCGATATTTTTGAAAGTCATCCTCTCCTTTCGATTGTCTAGCCTTAATTAAACGTGAATTTCTTGCGGTTTTGCGGTGGTCGTAACAGCAAAGACGTCAGGTTTTTCCCCCGTTCTTTTCCTCCTTCGCGGTCGGGTTCGCGCCTGCCTTCCTACTACCCCTTTTTTTGTCAACAGACACATCCAAACACCCGGGCAACGCCTGGCTTAAATGCTAGTATATATATCTATGTTTCTGCAATGGGAAGCAATCAAATCTTGTCGACAGAACAACCTGGGAATTTTAAACAAGGTCAATAAAAATATTCAAAATATTACCAAAAAGCTAGATACAAAACTCTTCTATCTTGATGAGTTTTTTTTTTTTTTTTTTTTTGTGTGATTTAACATATCTCAAAAGGTTTTTGGTTCAAAATATTTCAAGGCTGTGTGTGTTCAGTTTGAACAAAAACTACAAAAAACTTTATGGCTGACATAAGCATTGCACGATGATCTTTTATTCGAAAATTATACAAAACTGACAGGGAGACCCGACGTTGCTCGGGATTGAATGAGGATCAACGAATGTTTCACACTCCAATATTTTTATTATCATCGAGATCGATGAAATCTCTCATTTTTCAATCAAATCGATTGATTGCCTGATCTAGTTGAGGACCCATCGCGGTGCACTGGAAATAAAACTTAACACACCTCGCCGCAGTAACTTAGTCCACAATACATTGTAGTCTACATTGCACTGTAGAGAACCTACTGTTGATTTTATAAGATTATATTTTATATATAATGGCTTGAATTAAAGTTTTAAATGCAAAAGTCAAATATAATGCTTTAGTTATGCTTTAAATAGAAACATTCATTTCGAACGCGCCCTGTCAGATCAAAGAACCTACTGTTTACTTTATATGCCCAGCCTTACTGCTTGTGCGATGATAATGGCTTGAATTTAAAATTAAAATGTAAAGATACAGTATCATGGTTTAATTGTGCTTTAAACAAAAACATAAAAAAGTAAAATATCATTGTGAAATTGTACTTTAAACGGAAACATTCATTTACAAACGCATCCCTGTCATATCAAAGGACCTACTATTGTTATAAATACCTAACTATTTAAATATTTGAATAAGAAATGTAAGAAAAATGCATAAAAAAGGAAGGAAAAAAAACAAACAAAACAGAACAAAAAATGCTCACGTTTCCCCGTTTGTATCCACGTGTAATTGCTGCAAAGTTCATGACGGTCATCGGAGCAGTGATGCCGAAGAGAGCAATCACAAAGCGGCCATGGAAATCCTCGCCGGGTGAATCGTGGTCAGCGATTTGAATGTCGAACCAGGCTTCGTCTGTGACTGTATAGTTTTCCGCCAAACATAGGCTAAACATGGAGGACGCCACAAGAGTCAGGGCAAATAAAACGGCCATTTTCAAGTTTGCTTGTTTGTGCGGAAAAATTCTTGCGGTCCGTTAAACGAATATCTGGAATTAAAGAAATAATAATCATCTTTTATACTAGAAAAAGTTATCCGTTGAGCCACACGTTGGGGTGAGGTTAGGTTGTTTGAAAGGAAAAAGTGTGTGTGCAAAGCCAATTATCTATATATTAATACGCTTACGTCCGGGTCGTTTGATTGTTATGTACTTCCATTTCTTGTCATAAATAATTTTACGAAGAATTTTTCATGCGTTTTGGTTTCGGTTCCGATTATAGCTGATGGCACTTAGGTCATCTATTTTTTTTAATATATAATTTTATCAAGAATTCTTCATAAGTTTTGGTTTCCGTTTCGATTATAACTGATGGCACCCCAGTAATCTATTTTTTTAAATAAATAACTTTATCCAGAATTCTTCGTAAGTTTTGGTTTCGGTTTCGATTAAGGCTGAAGGAACTCAAGTTATATATATATATATATATATATATATATATATATATATATATATATATATATATATATATATATGTGTGTGTGTGTGTGTGTGTGTGTGTGTGTGTTATTTGTTTTTGTTTTTGCGATAAGTCTTGAATGAATTCAATTATTTACGAAAGTGCATTTTTACCTAAATACGAGTTTGGAATAATTTTCCCTTTAACCAATTTAATGTGTCCCCTGTGGAATTTCCACAGGTCCCGCTAGTCAATATATTAATACCGTATTACTTTTAACGTATGTACGTACAGGTGTCACGGTTTCCAGATTATAAATTCTTCAATTGTGAGATCCCATTTATTAAAAGGGAGGATAGAAAGTGATAACATACTACGAACGTTGAATTATTTTTATGATATAAATACGCTAATATAGTATGTGTGTTATCACCTTGTATCCCCCTTTTTAAGAAATAGAATCTCCCGATCACCGAAGATCGGGCACGTCCATGCGATAGAAATATATCACAGACTCGTATAAGAATATTGGAGATAAACTGTAATAACCAGATATTTTCTGACATCACATTAACCAGATTACTTAGATAAATAGTTTTACAGTTTTAACAAAAGGGCTACAATAAGATCGCGGGGTCTCCGTTCACATAGAACGTCTACAGAAATCCCAGCAGGAATATATCACATATGAAAGATGCAGCTGTGGAATTTCCACATGGCCCGCTAGTAGATATAATATAAAAACGACAAAATCACAATTTTTTTTTATATGAAGATTGATAATTGCTATTACTTGGATCGTTCGGACTATTGTTCTTATCAAGAGTGTTATTTACGCAAGGACTCGTTACGTGGTGGATAAAGTACATTGCTTAATTCCTTTGTGAGCTACATTCTTCTGGGGGGGTTGAAAGCTCGATTCTCAGAGCGGGGGACTGTCAAAAGTAATAGCTGACGAAACGAGAGCATGTGACCCCCATGGATTAAATTAAAAGGTTCCGTTCGAAATTCTGTACAAATTCCCGTGTTTCACTGACAGATTCTGAAGTTCGACAAAGTTCGACAATATATATATGAGGAAGGTCGCAGGTTGCATCAAACGAAACACTGAAGATGAGAATAGTAGTCCGAATAATCTGAATAAAACGCGTTCTGTTTACTAGATTGCTCTCTTTTCTTTTTCTCTTTCTCAGATACTGGTTGGATATTTTTTACGACTTGTGGCCGTGTTCTTCATTATTCCCTTTTGTTTAGAGAGAGAGAGAGAGAGAGAGAGAGAGAGAGAGAGAGAGAGAGAGAGAGAGAGAGAGAAAGAATATGTGTGTGTGTGTGTGTGTGTGTGAGAGAGAGAGAGAATATGTGTGTGTGTGTGTGAGAGAGAGAGAGAGAGAGAATGTGTGTGTGTGTGTGTGTGTGAGAGAGAGAGAGAGAGAGAGAGAGAGAGAGAGAGAGAGAGAGAGAGAGAGTGTGTGTGTGTGTCTCACGGAATCGAGAGCAGTAGAAACGGTATAAACTGAAAGCGGTGAGGGTCACACAAAACACTGTGAGAGAGGAAAAGAGTGATAGACAAAAATTTAGTAAGCGATAAATTACTTGGTGAGATAAGTACAAATTAATGCTTCTTCAGAACAATTAAAACTAGCAGGATATGTGGAAATTCCACAGCCGCATTTTTCATGTGAATTATATTGTTGCTGGGCATTCCATGGACGTTCAGCATGAATGCCAAACACGCGATTTTATTGTAGCCTTTTTGCTAAAACAGTAGAAGTATTTAAGTAATCTGGTTAATGTAGTGTCAGAATATATTTGGCTATTTATGACTCATATCCAATATCCTTATAGGAGTCTGTAACATATTTCTATTGTATGGACCCCCGGCGCGAATGAAAACCCCACGATATCATTATACCATCTTTAGACAGAACAGATACTACCCTTGGATCCTAGCCAGAAGACTAAGAAGGTATATTTTAGTTTCATATACGGCCTGAAAGGGACATCATTTGTCTTCGATGATCGGGAGGTCATATTTATTAAAAAGGAGGATAGAAGGTGATTAAATATGACGAACATTAAATTAGCGTATCTATATACTAATTTAATTTTTGTAGTATGTTATCACCCTCTATTATCCTCCTTTTTAATAAATAGGATCTCCCGATCGAATAATTTATAATCTGGAAACCGTGACATACATACGTACATACGTTAAATGTACTAAGGTATTAATATATAGGTGAATTTTATTGAATCTTAACTCAGTCTCCAAACCAAGAAATATTTTAGCATGCAGACACAATTGAACCATAATACTTGGTTTTTGCATTTTACATGCATTATGTGTGATTAAAATATGATGGGAAAGAGACTTAGAGAACCACATTAAGTTAGATTTAATAAAATAATCTATCTATCTATCTATCTATCTATCTATCTATCTATCTATCTATCTATCTGTGTGTGTGTGTGTGTGTGTGTGTGTGTGTGTGATAAGTGAACTGGTCTGTCTGTCCGAGTGAGGAACGGTTTCTACCAAACTACTCTGTCAATTTATGGTCAACAGACTTTAAACTTGATATATAGGGAATATATTTAGGGTCTATGGAACAAAGTCGATTTCGTTTTTATTGCCGGTAACATAGCTGCTAAAGCGTCAAAATTGAAAAAAACAAAAAAAAACAAGCAAAAAACAAAAAACAAAAGCAAATGGAACTTGACAGGCGTAAGTCGACTTAAGATTCTTCTCCACGCACACGCAAATATACATTTGTAGGTTTGACATTATTTTTTACGTTTTTGTAGTAGTATGGACGTGGCTCAGATGATAATAAATAATTCTGGACAGATACATGTTTTGGCTTCGATTCTAGCTGATGCTACCCAAGTAATATTTTTTCAAACTTTTGAAATCATTATTGCATATTGGGTACAATATAATAATCAATAGGTAATTTTAAAATGATTATATATATATATATATATATATATATATATATATATATATATATATATATATATATATATAATTTTCGCCCCAAGCAAGGCGCAGTGTCACTTTGAAGTAGGGGGCTACTATTGGGGAGATAAGTTGCAGGGACAATCAAAAGCGCTCTAGAGTTTTACGTCCATCATTTTTAAGCGTGTATAGAAAATTTGTACCTCAAATACCTATATTTCTATATCTATGCATATACTAGTATGCTACCAGGCGTTGCCCGGTCGTAAAATTCACTTCAGTATGACATTTTAATTTATGCAGATTTTGTATTTATTATTATAGAGCCAATCCGCTATTGATTATTATATTGTACCTAATATATATCGTAATGGCTTTAAAAGTACAAAAAAAAAGAAAAGAAATTGGTGTCATCAACTAGAATCGAAACCAAAACATTTAGTGCTCCAGCCTGAGCTGATACCGTCTATCGACAGATAGATTAAAAAATGTTAAAAATTAAGCGACTTCAATCCATATTTGTGCATGCGTAGAAGTAACAAGTTTAGTCGACTTACTCCTGCTAAGGTCAATTATTTTTTTCAATTTTGACCTGTTAGTAGACATTTTTACCTGGTAAAAAAACGAATCGAATTTGTTCCATAGGCCTAATCCCGTCTATATCAAGTTTCAAGTATGTAAACCAAAAATTGAGAGAGGAGTTTGGTGGAGACGTTCCGAGCACACACAGAAAAGATCACACACATATACACACACATATATGTATATGCATACATGTGCGTTTGCTAGAACGTTTTCATCGTAAATACTACACAATTACGCACAATGTAGAAAATATGCATAAACAGAACGAAGCGTAATAGTTGAATGAACCAATCATACAATCAGAAACCATAAAAATGAATAATTGATTAATGAAAGTTCATTTTTCAAAGTAATATGCAAATTAGTTTTAACTTTATGAAGTCGCTCTCATATCCATAGTTGAGTATATTAAGAAGTTCGTTTTAATACTTTTTAAATAGAAAAATAGAAAAAGTAGGCTGTCAATATTAATGTAAGTGCGACGAATAGTTCAACTTAAAATCAGTTCTAAGTGATAATCTTCCGGGGGTTAAAGGTTCAATCCTCAGTGTGGGCGATACTAAGAATACAATTACGAATTTTTTTAGACGGTTACGGAAGCAGAGTAAGCTACATCCATGGATTAAATAACGAGTTCGGTTCGAAATTCTGTACAGATTCCCGAGTTCGAAAAAAAGATTCCCGAGTTCGATAAAATGCGCCTGGAGATGTTGAACGTCATGTCAGTCGAAACGTTTTAAGTATAACCTTTTGGACGGAGAGAGTAGTCTGAATAATTCAAATAACATTTGAACAAATAAAATGTTTATGAAAGAAAAAAAAGAAGAAAACAACAACAAAACCTATTCCTGAGTTCGAACAAGAGCAATCCGAAGACAATTTCCCACAATGTTCTAAGAATACCATGCAAGATGAGAACAGTAGTCGGAATGGTCCAAATTATTAATCCTCATCTCAAAAATTCTGAAACAAGAAAATTAAGTTCTAAAAAATATTTCGGTAGACCAAAACGAAAGCACTGGCTTGAAGAAGAGATATGCTTTCTATTGCAGAAAAATGTAAAACAAGGCCAGAAGATTAAGGGAGAGTAACTCCTTCACGGTGAAACCGACTGTACACAAAAACAGTCATTGACATACCGTCGGAAAAAAAGTTCAGCGTTCCCTAGAGTAAAAATAATTGCAAAATAATCTCAATCTCAGGCGATCAGCAATAAGCAAACCAAAGATGTTTAATGCATTGGAAGCAGCCCCTCGTAGAACTGAGCCAAGCCCCATTTTACCCCGACAGAAGAGGGCCAGATGTTGCCAGGGTAGCCCTGATCTTTAGGGTTGCGTGAAAAATTCCCAAACTACGGTCGATCAAACCAGAAGTATTGCCTTAAAGGAGGTGATTAGGTTGACTTGCTATCTACCCGAAAAAAAGATGTGCCACAAGCTGAAAGGCCGAAGAAGGTCAACTCCTCCGAGATAGACCTGACTGTGTCAAAAGTAACCATATCGGAGACCCATCGGAGATAAATTAAGCACATAAGCGTGCACTCTTGCACTGTAAAATAATCACAGCATCCATCATCACCAACGCATCATTAAGGGGTGGGGGTGTAATACGTGAGAAGTAGCCTCTCATGGAACCAAGCCTGGCCATATTTCACCAGACAGAAGAGGACTTGATGCAGCCCCTGATTAGGTACTAGAGTGAACTTTGGCTGGTATGATAACAGATAACGTGTCCTTCGTACTTAAAGTCAAATCCAAAGTCTAGATGCCTCCTATGAAAACATTGCTACTCCATATATCTGTAGTTCTTAAATGGTGAATTTGCATGAATGCTGAATCTGTGGTACGCCACAATCTCCTTCTGTTGACGGCCTAAGCGCGTTAGTCTTTTGTTTAATTGTGGATTGAGCCCCGAATCCACGTAATTCACTTGCTATTCCACGAAAGCAAAACAGTACACAAGTCTGCGCCATTCGTTGAATAGCGACGTGTCAATCACGGCGCCACGTGTCAATGCTAGCACCACGTGTCAATGTTGTATAGCATCTGTGCTAGAATTTCATATACCGCGTGAATCTACACGACGAGAAAACGAGACTGCGAGAGTATTCTTTATGCGCAAACCAATGTACCATTTGATTTTAAGTCAATAAGCATCAAGAATTATCCAATTATCATTAAATTTTCAGCATTTATTCCAATACATATTATATAATTACTAGTTGTATCTGGCCGACGTTGCCCGGGGAGTATTTTTAATTTGCATCTGTTTTTCATTTTTTATGAAGAAATTTAATTTGCTTAAATATACTTTCAAATTTTTTTAACACCCGTCCCAGGATGGTTAAAATTAATTCCTCGTACAGAACAGTTTAGCGCCACTTTTATATCTCCATACGAAGATTAAAATCAATTGATAATGATACGAAACTTTATGTCAAGAATCATTGCTCAATTTGGATCAAAATTACATAACTTTTAATCTTGAAAATGTCTAAAATTTAAGACTGAAACTTAAAAGACCTTAAGAAGAAATTGAAATTCAGGGAATTTTTCATCATTGGTATCTAATGACTACGAATACAATTTAATGCATATCTGACTTTTCAATTTGGAGGCTGAGTCCATATTATATCTCCTAAAACCGTTTAAACTACTACAAATAAGAATGAAATTTAGGAAATCTATATATTATTAACTTAGTACCTTTAATTACGTACGTACGTTTGTCACGGTTTCCAGCTTATAAATTATTAGTATATAGATACGTTAATTTAATATCCGTAGTATGATATCACCTTCTATCTCCCTTTTTGTAAACAAGATAGATTGAGAGGTGTCCTCACACACACACACACACACACACACACACACACACACACACACACACACACACACACACACACACACACACACACACACACACTCTCTCTCTCTCTCTCTCTCTCTCACACTATTATAGATATATTAATATAACTATAATTCACAACGGATTTAAGTACTGAAATTATATACATCTCTCTCTCTCCCCCTCTCTCTCTATCAATATATATATATATATATATATATATATATATATATATATATATATATATATATATATATATATATATATATATATATATATATATATATATATATATGATGCTTCCGTTCAGTCTTAAAAACAGTGGATACCCTCTGTAACGATAGCTGCGCATGTAATTGTGAGGCAAGTGTTGCGCAAGCGCTAACCACACCCCTCCTGAAGCGACACTGCTTGAGTCCAATAGCATGGAGAAGTGCTAGACCACTGGAAACAGTGCCGAGATAAGCTGACAGTACAGCATCTGGAATTCACGAATGGTCACCCATTTTAGTACTGCCCAGGCTCAACGTTGCTTAACTTCGGTGATCTGACGGGAATCGGTATGTCAAGGTGAATATATATATATATATATATATATATATGTGTGTGTGTGTGTGTGTGTTGTAGCTAATAGGGAAGCAGTCCTCTGATAACGTATTCTATATATGTTTTTTTTCATATCCCTCTATTGGATCTACCCTCTTATCGACGGGCACGCTATTTCAAACTCAAACTCTGTCCCATCGACGAAATGTAGCATCCCTCTGCATGTTCTACAAGTACTTTAACGGTGAATGCTCCGACGAACTGCAAGCACTTGTACTCTCTCGACGTAAATACCCTCTACAAACGCGACAAGCAGCTAAATCCCACCCTTTCACAGTAGAGATCCCTAGATGCGAGAGAGCCTTTTACTCCAGTACTTTTTTCCCCAGAACCGCTAGACTTTGGAATTCCCTTCCGGGTTCCTGCTCCCCCAATTGTACTGACATGCAGAAGTCCAAGTGCAACGTAAACCGACATCTTGCTGCCCAACTCCCCACATAGTAGCCCTATAGCTTATGCCTCTGATAGTAGCCCCCTACATCAAAGTGGCAATGTGCCTTGTTTGGGGGGAAAATGTAATTAAAAAAAAGAGAAGCATAACAGATCAATGAAAATGATCTTACAAGCATACGCATGACACGTCAATGAAAACGATATATCAAGCGTGACAAACGAACGAAAATGCTATGTCGAGTTTAGTTGTGGAAGACCGAAGAAAATGGGATTTCAAACATAAACTTAATACACAACCAAAGTCTTAGTTGGAATTTAAGAATGTTTATTTAACGGACATGCTATTTCAAAATTAAGTGTGACAGACCAACGAAAATGTTATCAAAAACTTAAGCATGACAGGTAAACCAACATGCAATTAGCATTTATTTGCTTCCCCACGAAAGCAAAATGTGACACAAGGTGGTTTTTAATATGAGGGGAAACCAGCCCCCCAAAAAGGGCACTCTGGAAGTAGGCAAAAATAAAAATTGCCTTAGTATAGAATCGTTTTCGCTCCATTGACTAGGGACAAATTATCTTGATTGTAGCAGCAAAACAGATATTACACTGTGATTTATTGTGCATGAAATCAACACAATACTATGGCAATGGTTTCATTAAACAATAAAGGATCAATAACATAACAAATTTAGGTATGAACCCCTAATTTAGTGGGGAGGGGGAGTCAAGGGTCTTTCTAATCATCTACGAAATTTTGAGATTGCTCATAGTTGGAACCTTTCACCAAAATATCACATTTACATCGTAGAGTTAAACCTACTTCAAGAACCCCAAAGGTTTTTAACTGTGTAAAAATTATGTATGTAAGGCCACATACTTTATCAATGTATATGTACATATTATGTAAGGCCGCATACTTTATCAATGTTATTCGGGCAGATCAACCGATATATTCTTGAACGTATCGCAAATTGAACGCCATCAATCAAGACGAAAAAGGGCAGCACTTACCTGCTGAGATAAGAATCGTCGGCCGTGTCAGTTCTCCTTTGGTTTAATAGTGCTCCGCGCGCGCAGTTCGCCTTTGGAGGTTTCCAATGTTGAAGGGCGAGGAGGGTTAGGGTTTTTATAAGGAAGTGCTGGTCGTGAATTGCCGTCAATGTTTGCCACGAAGGCGCGAAAGTGTCGAGTCCAATCACAAAAGTGTCACCTGCTCCATTAAAGGCATTACGTATCGATTTATTTAATCGTTTCTCATTTTATACGTTTCATTACGTACTTATGAGTTATATTGGAGAGCAACAGGGTGACCGGGTGGCTGGGAAGCGGGTTATTGAGGAAAGGGTTGGTGGGAAGAATAAGACAGATCTATTATAAAAGAAAGTAAACGAACAAGAAGAAGGATGGGGGAAGGGGAAAGGTTAAGAAAATTCAGTGGTGGCAGAGAGGAGGAGTTTTAATCTTGGAGTAAAAGGAAGAAATATATATATATATATATATATATATATATATATATATATATATATATATATATATAGAGAGAGAGAGAGAGAGAGAGAGAGAGAGAGAGAGGGAGAGAGAGAGACAGACAGACAGACAGACAGACAGACAGAGACAGAGACAGAGAGGCAAACAAACAGACAGACAAACGGACATACAGACAAACAGATAGAGGGTGAGAGACAAACAGAGAGAGGGTGAGAGAGGGTGAGAGACAAACAGAGAGAGACAGAGAGATATTGAATATAAAAAACTAGAGAAGAGATAAGAAAGTATGTGAAAGAAGAGAAGATAGGGTGAAAGGGGGAGGAAAGTGTTTGTACTTGCGAGAGTGAGAGGGAAATTGAACACAAAGATATAGAGAAAGTATGAATAAGAAAAAGAGAGGGAGATAAATAAAGAACTAGAAAAGTGTGTCTATGAGATGGAGATAGATAGGTATACAAATAGAGAGAGAAAGCAAGAGAGAAAGAGATTGATACGCATAGAGAGTTATAGAAGGAATGAGAAGGTGTGTATGAAAAAGAGAGGACAGGAATATATATATATATATATATATATATATATATAGAGAGAGAGAAAGAGAGAGAGAGAGAAAGAGAGGAAAGAAAAAAGAAAGTGTTTGTACTTGCGAGAGATGCTAACAAAACTAAAGAGACAGAGAAGGTATGAGGAAAAGAAAGAGGGTGAAGAATAGATATAGAAGAAATAAGAAAGTATGCATTTGCGAGAGAAAGAGAGAGATGGAGAAGGAGATAGATAGACAGATAGATAGATAGTGGTGTAAAACCTAGCTAAGGAATGAGAATGCATGTGTTTAACAAAGAGAAATGGAGTTATTTTCTATCTCTACAAATCTAATATCAAACCATGTATGAAGTACCTTTGTCATTCTGAGGCCGGTGAATCTCTGTTCCATTTGTGGGTTCTTGATAAGGTGTAGAAACGTATCTGTAATGTGATTGGTCCCATCCTTTCTTCTTCGCTGCAACCTCTCTCTAACAGACGTGATGTTGCTAGCCTCATTTTTTAAAAAAATAAATACTATTATAGCATGTGTTCTTCAGAATTGTCTGATCCATTCTTCACTTCCTTTATATCAGCTCGTTTGTCTTGTTGGTCTATTGGTCTTCACCAATTCGGTGTTTTAATATCTCATTGTAATAAAACTTCTTATTCTATTAGCTTTTTCTTTCCCCCCAAAACTGCAATCTATTGGAACTCTCTTCTTTCTCACTGTTTTCCTCCTACCTACAACCTTGATGTTTTCAAGACTAAGGTCAATATGAACTTCTTGTTTTTGCGATCATCTTTTGTTCTTGTTAGATTCTCACATCAAGTGATTTCATGTTTTGCCTGGAACGATTTCCATGAACAAGCTAATGGTTCTAAAAATAATAATAAAACCACTACGCAATCAGTTGATGTCTTCTACATCTCTTGACTGGCATTGATTCATTTCTACTACATATTTTTTAATGTGTTTAACATTTCATGTTGAACGATTTGAAATCTTCGGTCGTCTCGTTGCCATTTTTCTGCGATCTCCTGGTTTCATTTTACTTCAGTTGAACTTCTCAGAAATCAAGGGACCCTCTCGTAGGGTCTAACACTTGATCTTCATATGAGATACATAGATATTCGAATATTCTATTAACGTTCTCCTTAACCTCTCAAACATTGAGTTAGTAAAGAAGTTGAGAGCATAATTGTCCACTCCCTAATTGATCACGTTAATATGTTATAGTATACATTTCTTGTAGTCTCTTGGGCTTAGTAGATTCCAGGACAAGAGTTCCTCTGGTCTGGTGGAGTATTCAGCTTCAACGATTTGACCCTTGAGAACTCTACCAAACACCTCCGCCAATTTTGGGTCTAAACACTTGAAATTTTAGATGTAGGTTACTTAAACATGGATCAAACTTTTAATTTGATTTGAGCACGACACAATAAATGTTAAGGGATCAAAATTGTGGTCAAATTTTTAAACATTTGACCTCATCCGTCTCTACCAAATTACTCAGCCAATTTTTCGGCAAACATTTTAAATTCTACATAAAGTGTATTCAAACATAGGGAAAGCATATGCACGCAAATTTTTGAACAGTATATAGAGCCCGATCAAAGCCGGGCTGAACTGCTAGTATATATATATATATATATATATATATATATATATATATATATATATATATGATGTAATATACTGTTTTGTTTTTAAATCCCCGAAACAGTGTTTCATGGTAAACAACTGATGATCCCTTGAATAATAAATTATTAGTATTATAGTAAATTCGAGAGCGAGTTGATGCAGTGATTGCAAGTGATTAAATAACTTACTGACTAGATGGTTTTCTAACGAATGATAAAAAATATTTTTTTTATAGTTTTAAAGGTTAAAAACTTCAAAGACTAATATATATATATATATATATATATATATATATATATATATATATATATATATATATATATATATATATATATATATATATATATATATAATTTTCAGAATGTGAGAGAATATAAAATTATTTCCATAGCCAGACAACGTCGCAGCTTACAAGCTTTTTCCGCTTTTTTTTATGTCTCTTATGAGCTGCGACGTTGTCTGGCTATGGAAATAATTTTATATTCTTTCTCTCACATTCTGGAAAAGTATATATCACAATGTATTATTATTATTATTATTATTATTATTATTATTATTATTATTATTATTATTATTATTATTATTTGTATGTACATATAAAGGTAATATGTTTTTAAAGACAGATTTATAACTACAACAAATTAATACATTTGAATTATCCGAACACCAAAGTATTCAAATTAAATTTATTATTGTCATATCTATCTATCTATCTATCTATCTATCTATCTATCTATCTATCTATCTATCTATCTATCTATGTGTATGTGTATGTGTGTGTGCGTATTTATATATAGAAAGAAAGGAGAGTGAGATATAGAACAAGATAGATAGATATAGAGAAAGATAGATAAAGAGAAAGCTAGAAAGGGAGAGGAAGGGGAAGGAGAGAGAGAGAGGGAGAGAGAGAGAGAGAGAGAGAGAGAGAGAGAGAGAGAGAGAGAGAGAGAGTTAGAACACACATCACGTAAAACTGATGCTCCCTTACTAACCTCTGCGTTACCTTCTTCAAATACGACGTGTGTTGATTGATATTTAAAGAAAAGAAAGGAAAAAAAAATGAGCCATGAATAAAAATTGAGTTCAATTAAAACAACAGGCCGTGTCAAATGTTATTTTTTCCTTTACTTTAGATGCGACCTCGCAAATCTAGAAAAGGGTGTGTCTGTTGTGCACAAGTTTTTTTTTCAATAAGTATTTAAATCTGGAGTATTTCTATTGGATAACCACTTATCAAGACCAAAAGATACTTGAGGATGAGTGTTAATTAAATGGAATAATTATCAGCCGAAAAATGAGGAATACTATGGGAGTACTAAAATCATAATTAAGGTTGGAATGTTTTTATTTCTATTGGGTCATCACTTATCTAGGCCAAAAGGCACTTAAAGATCAGGCTTAATTAGAACAAATAATTTTTAGTTGAAAGAGTAGATAAATTTCACCAATGAAATAAACAAAATTTGATTGCTTATGGAGCAGTTAATAAGAATTATTGATTAAAATTGAATTTGAAGACGACAAAGTCGTAATGAACCCCTGTTGCCTTTGTGATGTTTCTACGGTTCCTTAGATTCGGCTAAATGA
>NC_136516.1:74621845-74636845 GCF_053919585.1 Euprymna scolopes | reverse complement strand
TTGTATAATCAATCCATTATATTATCATTTTCAGTCCCCCACCCCTAATTTCTGGCTCCCATCTTATCTCGCAATTACTTATAACGTCACCAACTAGCTTCGGAAGAACCCCCCCCCCCCCCCATCCGATTTTGTTTTATATCATAAGTTGCTTAAAACGTGATTAGTTAAAGTTCAGAATAAAATCACGCTTTCTCTTAACGGTTAATTTAAAAAAAAAAAAAAAAATCTTCTGAACGCTATTAAAAGTTAAATTCTTCACTAGTTTGGAGACGGAATGCGTTGTTGTGATAAGTGATTTTTTTCTCTACTAATTCGCACTTTTTATTTTAAGATTCAAATATTAATAACTACATTTTATTTCAGTATTTAATTTATGTATTTCTGTTGTAGTAAATGCTAGCTTTTTTTTTTTTTTTTTTTTTTTTTTTTTTTTTCTCGTCCATAAATGTTTATCTACCAAGTTGATCTTAAATATTGTATAATCAATCCATTATATTATCATTTTCAGCCCCCACCCCTAATTTCTGGCTCCCATCTTATCTCGCAATTACTTATAACGTCACCAACTAGCTTCGGAAGAACCCCCCCCATCCGATTTTGTTTTATATCATAAGTTGCTTAAAACGTGATTAGTTAAAGTTCAGAATAAAATCACGCTTTCTCTTAACGGTTAATTTAAAAAAAAAAAAAATCTTCTGAACGCTATTAAAAGTTAAATTCTTCACTAGTTTGGAGACGGAATGCGTTGTTGTGATAAGTGATTTTTTTTTCTCTACTAATTCGCACTTTTTATTTTAAGATTCAAATATTAATAACTACATTTTATTTCAGTATTTAATTTATGTATTTCTGTTGTATTAAATGCTAGCTTCTTTCTTTTTTTTTTTTTTTTTCTCGTCCATAAATGTTTATCTACCAAGTTGATCTTAAATATTGTATAATCAATCCATTATATTATCATTTTCAGTCCCCCACCCCTAATTTCTGGCTCCCATCTTATCTCGCAATTACTTATAACGTCACCAACTAGCTTCGGAAGAACCCCCCCCATCCGATTTTGTTTTATATCATAAGTTGCTTAAAACGTGATTAGTTAAAGTTCAGAATAAAATCACGCTTTCTCTTAACGGTTAATTTAAAAAAAAAAAAAAAATCTTCTGAACGCTATTAAAAGTTAAATTCTTCACTAGTTTGGAGACGGAATGCGTTGTTGTGATAAGTGATTTTTTTTTTCTCTACTAATTCGCACTTTTTATTTTAAGATTCAAATATTAATAACTACATTTTATTTCAGTATTTAATTTATGTATTTCTGTTGTATTAAATGCTAGCTTCTTTTTTTTTTTTTTTTTTTTTTTTTTTTTTTTCTCGTCCATAAATGTTTATTTATCTACCGAGTTGATTGCAAAAATAGATTACCTAATTGTACTCATTTTTAGTTCGTGGGAGGGGAATCTATCACCATACTTTCCCTTAAACAGGTCTGTTGGACTTTTATTAAGTACAATACTTATTAGTTATTTATTTATTTATTTATTTATTTTATTTATTTATTTTTTTTTTTTTTTAATGGAGAGTAGAAAACGCATTGTGGATGCGTTATCGGCAGCTCCTGTTACTCTCGCTTCTTCTTATTTGTCCCTCAGTCCTCATTTTTTAAATGAGTGATTTTTCTGACAAAGGGAGAAGAATAAGCTGTTTTCTAGGTTGGCAGTATTTTTGCGCGAACAGTTGGCAGAGTTGGTGGAAATTTTCTGTTTCTATGTCTATCCTTGTAGCCATGTCACTAGTAAGGGTGCTGGAGGTAAACGTTTTGTCTGGGCTGACGTTATCCGCCTGATAGTCAGGGACCCGAACCTTGGATTAACCACTAAGGAGGCTGTCCTATCAGCAGGTGCAAAGTACTGGGGCTGCTGTATTGCCATTTGGTGAATGGAATCTGGACCATGCAGTAGCTTCTGGTGGGGCCTCTCGATGCCATACTAGTGGGTAATTGTTACGGCTTTACCTTATCATGTGGTACAAAAAAAAAAAAAATTCTTCGTTTCTTTTTCTCTCTTAGTTTCCCCTCTCTGTCCTGCTCTAAGTAAATCTGTCGACCTAGTCCACAAATTCCAAAATTTCATCATGACAAGTTTCAAGAAAAAATACACGATTAAACCCGGTTCTCCAACTTCCAACGTAGACCCCTACTACCATGTCTCCTTCTCCAACATCAGGGGTCTACGTTCTAACCTTCCAGAGGTTGAAACCCAATTACAGGAGACTAAACCAGACCTTTTATTTTTAAGTGAAACTGGCATTGGACAGGCTATTTCCCTAGATGAGTTTGCAATTACAGGATACTCTAACTTAACTTCTAAATCTGACCCCCAAGATCGCCATGGGCATGGAATATGTGCCTATATTAAAGATAGCTTTCCATGTGGGAGGGACATCTCCAGGGAAGATCCTAACTTACCCTATATGTGCTTCCGGGTTGCTTTAGCTCACACTACTGCATTTATATTTACTCTCTATCGCCCCCACAACAGCGGAGTTACTATCTTTCAAAGCATATCTGAGAAAATTGACCAAGTCCTTTCTACTTATCCTTCAGCTAACATTCACGTATGTGGAGACTTCAATGTTCACAACGTCGAATGGTTGACCCACTCAAACAAGACCGATGATGAGGGGAGGTTCTGTCATGATTTCTCCATTGCCTATGACCTCACTCAGATTGTTCAGGAACCTACCCGTGTGCCCGATAATGACGGCCAGTATGCGAGCCTACTAGACCTTTTTCTCACAACTTGCCCTGAACTATGTTCAGTTTCTGTTCTGTCGCCTCTTGGATCTTCCGACCACTCTGTTGTATCAATTAAGATAAAAATGAAATGTAATAAGTCCCCAGACGTACCACTTCATCGTACAGTATATCGATACACTAAGGCTGACTGGGATAGCTTCCGTACATTTATATCTGATCTACCTCTGCATTCCATGTTTAAAAAGGATGTGTCCTCTATAGTATTAGACCTAACTGAATGGTTAATTGTAGGTATTGACCATTTCATACCCTCTAAAAAGTTTCAGCAAAAACCTAACAGCCAGCCATGGTTCTCTCCAGAATGTGCTGCTGCCATTGCGCACAGAAATCACTTTTTCCACTGCTTCAAACGTAATAGATGTATGGAAACTAAAGCCGTTTTCAGGACTGCCAGCAACCATTGTAAGAAAGTAATAAGGAACGCAAGAGAGTTGTATGCTCAATCTGTTAAGTCCAAAGTAGCTGAGCAGCGGCTTGGTTCCCACCAGTTTTGGCAAATAGCAAACAGAATCCTGAACAGAAGCGTGTGCTCCATCCCAACTATTATCAATGGACCTGAGGTAATCTCGTCAGCATCAGACAAAGCCAAACTCTTTGTCAAGAACTTTGCAGCTAATTCTACCCTTTGCGACCAAGACCGCCAACCCCCAATATTTCCTCCTGTATCAGAAAACACGCTATGTGATATACGTATATCTGTACGTGATGTTGCCAAGCTAATCAAAAACCTTGATTCCAGTAAAGCAACTGGCCCTGATGGTATTCCAATTATAGTACTCAAAAAACTTCAACCTGAACTAGCGCCCATACTTACAAAACTGTTTAAACGTTGTCTTAAGGAGAATAGTTTCCCATCTCCCTGGAAAATCTCATCAGTATGCCCTGTATTTAAGAATTCAGGTGATAGCTCATCCCCCTCTCAGTACAGGCCAATAAGTCTCCTGTGCGTCATGAGTAAGTTGCTAGAATCTGTGTTAAATACAGAAGTAATCAAACATCTCAACAAAAATAACCTTCTTAGTGACACTCAATATGGTTTCCGTTCTGCTAGATCTACAGCAGATGTCCTTACAGTTATATCGCATAGGATTAGCAAATCTCTCGACGGTGGCAATCTTTCTAGGGCAATTGCTCTTGACATATCTAAAGCCTTTGATAGGGTATGGCATAAAGGTTTACTTCATAAGATCGCTAGCTATGGTATAGCTGGAAAAGTCTTCTCAATTATTAAATCATTTCTTTCTGATAGGTTCATAAGAGTAGTAGTTGAGGGGCAAAAATCAGAAGCTCTCAGTATTAATGCCGGTGTCCCTCAGGGATCCATCCTGGGCCCAACTCTTTTCCTGATCTACATTAATGATCTTCCAAATCATATCCTTACATCATTTGTAGACATTTATGCTGACGACACTACCATTTATGGTACCACATCTAAGACAGTAAACGAGCAAGTACTCTCCAATTCTCTCTCCTCTGATCTTGAGCATGTAGTACAATGGGGAAAGGAGTGGCTGGTTACTTTTAATGCATCTAAAACCAAGCTTCTCTCTTTACATCATCAACATTTTAATCCACATTTGTCATCAATTGAAATGAATGGCTCTCGTCTTCAGGAGGCCTCAAGTTTTGACAAGCTTCTGGGCTTGACCATTACTCCTGATCTTAAATGGAACACGTATATCAAATCTGTTGCCAAGGCCGCTGGAAAAATGGTGGGATCTTTCTATCGATCCAGTAGATATCTCACTGCTGATGCTATTCTCTATCTATATAAGAGCCAGGTACGTCCAAGGATGGAATACTGTTGCCACATCTGGGCAGGAGCTGCTAGAAAGGACTTGTCCTGCCTTGATAGAGTTCAAAATAGACTTCGTAGCCTCGTAGGAGATGTCCTTTTCTCCTCCTTACAACCTCTATCTCACAGAAGAGATGTTGCGAGTTTGTCTCTGATGTATCGTTATTTTCATGGAAAGTGTTCAACTGAGCTTCAATCTATGGTCCCCCCTCGCCAAACTTTCACAAGAAACACTCGTCTAGCTGTAAACACTATCAATAATTTCCCCCACTCTTTATCTGTGCCTAAACCTAAACATAGATTCCATGAACAAAGCTTCTTTCTTAGAACTGCACGCCTGTGGAATTGTCTTCCGTTTTCCTGCTTTCCAGCTGACTACAATATGGTTGTGTTCAAGTCTAAGGTAAATAAGTTCTTGATGAGCCGTTCCATATAAGTTATTAAATTTACCAAATTTTCATTACTAATGATTACTATATTGACCAACTTCTACTGTACACTCTTTAACCCTTATCCTTGAGTGGCCTCTGGGCCTTGATAATGTGGTGATGCCTTTGTAAAAAAAAAAAAAAAAAAAAAATACTTTAATTTTCTGACTGAAGTAGCTGAATAGTATTTTAAGCATTTTCTTAAAGTTTCATGGATTTTTATTCACCCGTTCCTTAAATATTAAAAAAATGTAAACTGCTTAATAATTTGATACGCAGTATATATATATATATATATATATATATATATATATATATATATATATATATATATATATATATATATATATAAAAGAGAGACGGATATATATATATAACAGACACACACACACACACACACACACACACACACACACACACACACACACACACACATATATATATATTGATCTCACGATCTCTCTCTCTCTCTATATATATATGTATGCATGTATGAAGATATTGATATAGATATAGATGAGCAGATAAAGCAATATATATATATATATATATATATATATAGAGAGAGAGAGAGAGAGAGACAAATATATATATTGATATCTCTCTCTCTCTCTCTCTCTCTCTGTATATGTATATATATGTATGTATGTATGTATGTATGTATGTATGTATGAAGATATTGATATAGATATAGATGAGCAGGTCAAGCAATATATATATATATATATATATATATATATATATATATATATATAGAGAGAGAGAGAGAGAGAGAGAAATATACGCACACACATATTTATACAGAGAGAGAGAGAGAGAGAGAAAGAGAGAGAGAGAGAGAGAGGAAGGCTGGGAGGGAGAGAGACTAGCAATGTCTATTTTATGAGAATGTTTTTACAAAAACAGTATAGGTTTCCGTCTATTTATTTACGTAGTCGATTTTATACTCCATTAAATCAGCTGTTCTAAGCGGCACCTTCCTAGACGTGGTAGCAGTACTCCATTTTACAACGTATGACTTATATAGGTAGAACATTGCATCATTCAGTTAGTACTTTCTGGAGCAATAGAATGAGTCAGGCATTTTTGCTGTAGTGTATGCATGTCGGGGTGGATTGATCCTTGGCGTATACTAGCAAATAGACATTGATGACGATGAGATATCAGAACAACCCAAGTGTCACATTAATTATCATTAATTATCATATTATTCAAGTAGCGTTGAGGACATGCGTTGCATGGAGAGATATGATGTAAGAATGATACGATGGATGTGTAATATGAGCCTTATAGACAGACTTATTTCTAATTACTTCAGACAAAGGTAATGTCTGAACGGTATAGAGAGATGTGTATAGAACAGAAGACTTCGATGGTATGGTCACATTGAAATAATGGATGAGAGTTAGTGGGTCTGTAGACATAGAACAGTCTATGTAACAGGTCCAGGTGAAAGCTTAGGAAAACATGGGGAGAAGCGACAACGATGGACTGGACTGGTCCAGAGATAGGTTAGTTTGGAAGTTAATTCTTTAACGCCATCCAACGCATGTAAGCATGTAAAACGGGCGTTACATCAGAGATGATGATGATGATGATGATTTATATTTCATCATCAATTAAGATGGTGCAGACATACATGTAATGTTAATCACGTTTACACACGAGTCAATATGTAGAGACCCAATACGTTGTAGACTCAAAGGAGACCCAGACAAGGAATAATTCGACTAATTTTTTTCCGTTGAAACAATGACATTTATTTTCGAGTATTTTCCTGAATAAAACTTGATCGTGAATCTCTCGAACGTGATCCCTGGTCTGCGCACACGTTCTTCTTTTTACAACCTTTTTCTTTCTTCCTTGTCGTGATGTCATCTCGCACACGGCTTGGTCATTTGCGTACAGATGCGCTCTGTTACATAGCCAAAATGGCCGATGGATGATTTTCTAAATGATTCTGATACGACGAACCTGTTAAAAGAAAGCATCCGTCTCCAAATCTGAAGATAGGCTATAAACAGCATTTTAGAGCAACTCTAGAAATGTAAGATACTGATGAAGTAACAATGGCAAGGAAGACAACTGGATCACAAGAAGTTAAACAGAGAAGTTTATAAGGGAATTAATAAGTTTGATAATGAGCGAGTAAAGAAAAAATACATTTTTTTGCTATTTTTATTTGTTTTACGCATCCGCAAATTCAACCAATAGCTAGAAGTCGTTTAATGTTAAATTTATTTTTATATATCTGTCGAGTTATCTTAAATGGTAGGGAACGCAGCTGGAGCGCTAAATATTTTGGTTTCAGTTCTAGAGGATGGCACCTTAGTCATTGTTAGGGCCCTGACAACAGCATATTTTTTCATTGTTTTGACTCTCGAGTATATATCCGACACAGATACAGTGAATCAATCGAGAACCACATCACTCTATATAAAAGCATATGATATCCGCGGATACAGAGACGAGAGTCAAAACAATGAAAAGAATATGCTGTTGTCCTAGCCCGAGTCGTTATTACCTATTCTTAACATAATGAAGCTGTCATGTGAACGATTAGTGCATGCGCAGTCGTGAAACAGTTGGCAAACAAATAAAAATTCGATGACTCCCCCAAACCAATTTTTCAATTTTTACCTCTCACCAACCTTTTTTTTTTCTGGATGAAAACCGATTAAAAAGTTTTCCATATGTCTGAATACCCTATTTACCAAATTTCAAGTCTGTAGATCCAAAATTCGTTGAGTAAATAAGGTTGAGAGTTTTCAACACACACACACACACGCACATACACACACACACGCACACACACACACACGCACACACACACACGCACGTAAACACGCACGCACACATTCTCGCTTTTACAGATATATAAATAGATAACTCAAAGCGCAAGAGAAGCATTTTCTTCAGAAATATTCCTAGACTGAGCCATAAAATATTGTTTATGATTTAACTTTTAGAAACATCTGAAATAAGATGGGCTTATTTAATGTGGTCGGCGATGAAAATGCCATTTCAAACTCAAATGTGACAGGCCAACGGCAATATTTCACGACTAAGATTGAAAGACCGACGAAAATGGTATTTGAAACTTAAGCGTAACAGGCCAAAGGAAATGGTATTTCAAACTTAAGCGTGATAGACCGACGAAAATGCTATTACAAACCTGAGCATTACAAACCAACGAAAATGCTATTTCAAACCTAAGCGTGACAGACAATAAAACCAGTAGTTAAGTGAGTAACAACACGGACTGCAAACCTGGGTGTGCCAAGTTCGAATCCAATTCATTCCGCAGACACACTTTCATCAAACTCACACTTGACCTTGAAAGGAAGTAAGTAAAATATCTCAAACATAAAGAGTCAGGCCGACGAAAATGCTATTTTCAAATTAAAGCGTGACAGGCAGACAGACAAAGCGTCTAAATAGAATTGATGTCCAAGTTTCATTTCTCACCGATAATTATTATAATAATTAATTATTATAATAAAAAATAATTAATTATTATAATATAAAATAATAAAAAGAAACTGTTGGCAATGTCAGATTTTTATCCTGCGACGTGTCTCTTTTCTCACCGAGATACGGCGGTGCTGATGTGTTACCGGCGAAAGACAAAAGGAGAAACGCAACACGAAAAATATGCCACGCGGCGTTTTCTTGGGTTATTAAAAAAGACATTTTTAGGTAAAATTGTTTGGGAGAAACAGAAAGAAACAAAAAAACAAAAAACAACAAAAAACAAACAAAAAAAAAAAAAAAAAAAAAAAAAACGAACCCCGTATTGAAAAGCTCCGATATTAAAAGGCGGAAGATTTTCTCAGGGTTCATGCGTCATCTGTTGTGTCACATCTGCTCGATTATAACACAAAGATGATGGTGACGGCAGAGGTGGGTAGAAGAGGGGAAATGATGAGCTGTAAGAATTATGGAGAGAGAAGGCAAGGGAGAGAATTTATGAAGAATTCTAAATAAAGCAATGCAACCCGCACGACACTAGGTTTGGAGTGAATGGGGGGGGGGGAGTGCAAAATGTATTACGGGTGGAATGCAGGATCAATGCCGGAATGCTTTGTCTGTTTTGGGTTATTTGGTGATAAAACTCAATGCCTCTTTTTCCATTCAAGACCGAGTAAATCAGGAGTGCCTTTTTTTTTTTTTTTTTTTTTTTTTTTTTTTTGGAGGAGGAGGAGGCGGGAGATGGATTTTCCTCACATTATAAACCAACCTAATGGAAAAGAAAGTAAATAGGAACACGATACAAATATATACAATAAATCGAATACAAGTTGCTATTTTTTACCCATAATGGATAACGATATAGAAAATCAATACCGGAATATTTTATCTACTTTTGGTTATTTGGGAAAAAATAACCCTTATTTTGCCCTTTAGTTCTCACATTCAATGGGCGTTGTTTCTGACAAAGATGGAGAATTGCTGCTTTCTGGGTTGAGATTTATCTATATAACATTTATCGTTTACTTTTTTTTCTAAACTTGAAGTGGTAATTTTTAACTCCTTACATCAAGTGTTTTGCTATTAGTCTACCGGAAAACACCGGAAACTATAAAAATAGTCGATTATTATGATCGTTGTAGTAACCGTAAAAAAAAAAAAAAAACTGTTATCCTAGCAAAATAAATATTTACAGAGAAAATTGTTTATGTTTAGAAAATTAAGGAATGTAGAACACAAACAGCAATTTAAAACAGATTGACCTCTAGAGTTTGACGACTCTTACGTAGAGGTCATTATAAAGTGACGTGGACTTTAGGTAGAGTTTTTGGAAAAGATACGATAATTTAAAGAGTCAGAGATTGGAAGTGAGATGGAGCAGACGCAGAGAGATCGAGAGAGAGAGAGAGAAAGAGAGAGAGAGAGAGAGAGAGAGAGAGAGAGAGAGAGAGAGCGGATCGAGTCGGACGATGAGGGATCCCAGTAGAGTGGGATCGAAATGCGTTAGTCTACGACTAGCAGCAGCTTTCTAATGGATAAGCATCGTAAAGAAAAGTTGCTGAAAAGACAACCCGAGATTTGTTGATTCATTGGGATTGAACCTTCTTTGTAGCTATTCCCGAGAATCCGTCAGACAAAACCAGGAATAGACATGTTTCTCCGCTGTTACAACCCCAGACAACTGTTATTTGTCCATTTTGTTACATGTTCGTTGTTCAAATGTATATGTTGTCATAATTTTTATACCACTAGACATTACACGAGTTTAACACACGTCAATGTCATACACAACCGCGACAATATAACATATTCCTTCTGATAGCGTATACACACGGTCATATAGATCATCCCGCAACGTAACACAAGTTGCTTCATGCCTTGTCTGGAGCGATTTCCATAAAATATGAAGGTTAATGTAAAGTATTTATTTTATTTAAAAACTTTAACCCCCCTCCCTCCCCTCTATATGAAGGACGAAATATGTCTCATTCCTATTTATTTGTCTCCTCACGAAGACAAAGTTAAATACATGGTTTAATGTGAGGGGAAAATCCTGATTTCCCAAAATGGTACTCTGAATTGGAACAAAAATGAAAATTCCCTCAGTCTAGAATGATTTCTCCTTAACTAATTGAGGACAGAATAGACTAAGTGTAGCATCGGAATATATACACTCGTCTATCTAAAACTACTATTAATAACCCCCACTTTCTATATGTGCCTAAACCTAAATGCGGATTCCACAAACAAAGCTTTTTCCTAGAACTGTCCGCCTTTGGAGCTCTATACCGCTAGACTGCTTTCCAACTGACTTACAGTATGGTTGTCTTCAAGTCCAACATAAACAAGCCTTTGTTGAACCGTCCTCTTACATAATCAAATTATACACAATTTCCACTACTAATGATTGCTAAGCTGTTGTCTCAATGACTACCGTACACTCATTAACCTTTATCTTCAAGTGGCCTCCTGGCCTTGATAAGAAGTGATTCCTTTGTAAAAACAAGATACTACTCTTTCTCCCTAGCCCTAAATACATCTTATTGTACTTTTAGACTAAATACAATTACCATCTGGGGACTTTGCTCCCTCTGTGACAAAGCCAACCAAGTCTAGACCATTTTAAAATGACATCGTCTTTATTGATTGTGGTATTTTGCTTGTCTTATGATTTATTTTTGTAGTGTAATATTTTCACAAATAAACAATAAAAGTTAAGAGTTTCTAAGCGAAATAAATCCGTGAATTATATAAATAAAACGTAAGAATATTGTGTACATACAGAAATGGTAGCCTGCTTGATAGTTGAGAACTGTTCGTTTAGCGGTGGAATCACTGAATAGAGGAATTGCAGAATGCATACTTCTCAGCCAATCAGCTGGGCCAGATTTTTGGACAGGAGAAATCATTATTCGTGTAGAATGTAGGGGTTTAAAATATTCGATCGTGTAGGAAATCTGTTGTCAGTTAATGACTGCTAATATCCAGGAAAGTAGAAAAAGTATAAATGTACTCGGTGTAGTAATAATAATAATAACAAAAAGAATATTTAAAAAAAAATTTCCTCATGAAGTCTTCATTGGATTATCTTCGTAATAACAAAACAATTTTTAATTGAAAAAATTGGCCAGTATTTACACGAAAAAAAGATCACGAAATTTTCGTTGGCACCTTCCGGCGTTTTACATAAATTGCCCGGAAAATTCCGTCGATAACACGATCCTTATTCTTGATTCTATTATTTTTATAAATACGTTAGGTTGTTTAAATGTGCTTATTTGATTTCGCCATTTATCTTCATCGTCGCCGTCTCGTCGCTACAGGAATAAACTTTTCACGGAGAAAAATTGACATAAGAAGACGTTCGCTGCGAGTAAAATGGTTTTATTTGAAGTGAATTGCATCAGAGAGTGAGTGAGTGAGTGTGTGTGTGTGTGTGTGTGTGTGTGTGAGAGAGAGAGAGAGAGAGAGAGAGAGAGAGAGAGAGAGAGAGAGAGAGAGAGAGATGCTAATGTTCCATTAACTAATTGTTAACTTCTTAACTTTACTTCATAATTTGCTGAAATTAATGACGCAGGCGGACAGAAGCTCGAGGGAACATTCCAATAAGATTAATGTTTCTACATTATTGGCGATGTCTCATTCGTATGGCTGTCACCGAAAGACTGATTTGAAAATCTTAGCTTTCTCTCAGCTCGAAAACTGTGACGTCTACCGTTTGACCCGTTACCACTTGCATCGATATTACATCACTCATCTCTAATTAAACCCTGAGGGCGATTCTGTTTTACAGATCTGGGTTATCATGCACTCGGTGTGACCCTTGCTAAAATTCACGCTAGTTCACTTAATTGCCACCAACTAGGACACCTAATATGTAACACCAGTAAGAAGAAATTAGTACCTTTGATGACACAAAATCTAAAAAAAAAAAAAAAGAAAAAGAAGGAAAACATACTTTTTTAAAAAATTAATAAGCGACACGAGGTCCTGTTATCTTGTGCTAATGCGGAATTAATTTTGGGCGGGTTAACCAGGCTTCTTCCGAAGAAGTAAGTTTCAAGGGAATGTTATATTCACAAACGTTTTCGAATCGCATATATATCCCGGTCTGAGAACGATGATTTTGAAAACACTATTTTTTGTCGTCATTTTTTAACACACGTGGTCTTGTATTCCACAATTATTATCCGTCTGGTTCTGACCAGACTCAACATCACTTAACTTCGATTATTGTACCAATGTATCAACGTGATTATGCTGTATACAAATATGCGCATGTTTGCATATTTTGCATCTAGCTCCGAACGCATGACGCCAATCATATGATTCGATCTTTTAGCCTCTTTTTTTTTTTTTTTTTTTTTTTTTTTTTTTACAAATATTTAAGATGATGTGACGTAAGTTTGGCACCGTCATTGGTAAGACTTCGATATTTACTTAACACCTCTTTACGCTTAGCCAAAGAATATACAATTATCACACACTCTGCCTTCGCCAGGAATACGGAAGCGTATATGAAGCAATAATAAGAATGCTAAAAATATGGAAGTTGCATCGAAATCGAAACAGTAGCATTCAAAGCTGGTGACGTTACCACCGTACCAACATGACACGCATATGAACTGATTAAAAATTAAAAGTAAACTAAGATGAATGCACAAAATGTATAACGATTTTTTACAATTTTGACCCTTTTTTGACTCCTTAAAAACTATTTTAATCGGCTAAAAACCTATGAAAGAATGGTCCATAAAAATCCAATCATTTGAGGCCCCTAGCGCCGTTCTGCGATTTTTAGCTTAAGAGGAAATAGAGTTCGAAAATATGAAGACAGACAGACAGATAGACAGACGGACAGACGGACAGACAGACAGGCATAGTGCCTTTTATATATTAGATATACAGGGTTGGCCAAAATAAGGGTCCTATTTTTAAAAATTCATAAATTCATGTAAGTTTTAAGAAGTGTTTTTCGGCCAAAATTTGTTTTGTTTATTTCAAAAAAATCTCGGAAGGGTCAGTCTACACACACATAAAGTTTGGTGAGTTTAACTTTTATTTTGTGGAAGTTATTCAAATTTAAAGATTTTGGCCCACCCTATATAAAGTGAAAATGTATGTGAGGACACTTCTAAACCTATATACTCAGCGAATTTTTTTTATCTATAGACTTAAAATTTGATATATAGGATATTAAGACTTGTGGAAATTTTTTTAATAGATATTCATTTGATAAAAAAGGACTGATAAGTGGTCAAAATTGAAATGTTGGTGCGTGGGCGTGATCAGATTTTTACCTGTTTCTCAACTGTTTCACGAATGCGCATGCATGAATCGTTCACATGACAGATTACTGATGTTAAGAATAAGAAGGTTTGAAAGATTTTAAAAATCGCGTCAAGATGGCCTAATGGTTATCGTAATTGGCTTATTGCCTTTAAGTTTTAGTTTTGATCTCAGCTCGAGTATTTTTTTTTTACATACAAGGAGTGAACTGTGTAGAAAAAAAAATAATAATCGCATGCACATGTCTCAGTTTCTTTCTGTTATTTACTTCATTTTGTAAAAAGAGATTTTACGTTATTTGTTTATATATATATATATATATATATATATATATATATATATATATGATTACTTAATTTAATCACATAAATTAATATACGATATATTTACTTAAACAGTGCTCAATACGTAGGTAGAGTTAGGTAGTAAGTTATAAAATATATATGGCAATTAAGCTGCACAGAATATTCCACGTTTCATCCACGCTAGGATACTGTCGTATAGGCGGTCGGGTTTCAATCCTGGCTTGAGGTAGTTGCCTGTCTAGCCGCACTGATGAGCTGTGAAACAGTGGAACAGTACTGTATGTGAATGGCTATATATATATATATATATATATATATATATATATATATATATATATATATATATATATATATTAAATAGCACAGATAACTCGTGCTTGTTTTTCTTGTAATCCTCCTTTTCTCTTTGTCGAACCATTTTCCGAACTTTTTTTTCCGAGTGAAAAAAGAAATTTCCCATAATCGCAAATGTTTTCGACCTCCATTGGTCATCCTCAGGCAAGTAGTAAAACATAAAAAATGAAATTGAAAAATGAAAGTAGCGAGATGAAATGAAAAGACGATAAAAAGATGATTAAAAGGCGATTAAAATCGTTTAAAATCATTAAAATAATCACAAGCACTTGGGCGTGCCCTCCGTTTCGTTTTGAGTCTGGTTAATCGTTGTTTTGTTAATGTGGGTTAACAATGCCTCAAAGATCGGGAGGCGCACCTCGCAATATGAGACAGTTAAAATGGCCGTGTTATTTATTAATATGTCTCTAATCATCTTTTAATCGTCTTTTCATTTCATCTCGCTACTTTCATTTTTAAATTTCATTTTTTATTTCTTACTACTCGCCTGAGGATGATCAATGGAGGTCGAAAACGTTCGCGATTATGGGAAATTTCTTTTTT
>NC_136516.1:74574345-74616845 GCF_053919585.1 Euprymna scolopes | reverse complement strand
ATCATCAGATTTTTCTTTACTTTTGTTTTTTAATATAGGGGAAATCTGGGCAACAACCGATTTTTAAAGCTTCCAATAACACGAACTTCTTCTTCTTCTTCTTCTTCTTCTTCTTCTTCTTCTTCTTCTTCTTCTTCTTCAGCACTTAACTAAACGCCAAGAACAAGTCAGTATGCGTGATAGACTACTCCTCAGAACAAGGCCAACCACTCTCGCACTTAAGACTGAACAAAAGCCGACTCCCATCTTCATGTTCTCTAGGCCCGCTTTATAACTAATATGTGGCGTCTATAAAGTTAGACCTCCTCGAGCGTTTGAGGAAGACTGACGCTTATTTCCCAGTAACAGTCGCGATTGACTCACGGCACTTTATTCGTTCATCGAGGGGAGACAACTCTTAAAAAACAAAAAGAAACAAAACCAAAAAACAAAAACAAAAACAAAACAAAAACAAAACAAACAAAAAACAAAAAAACAAAACAAATAAACAAACAAACAGACAAATTTAAAAAATACTGAAAATATAATAATAAACTATGACGCCAGTGTTTAGCTGAAGAAAAGTAGAAAGGCCT
The DNA here is from genome assembly GCF_053919585.1 of Euprymna scolopes. Taxonomy (NCBI): domain Eukaryota; kingdom Metazoa; phylum Mollusca; class Cephalopoda; order Sepiida; family Sepiolidae; genus Euprymna; species Euprymna scolopes. The sequence continues at coordinate 74,616,270 of NC_136516.1, read as the reverse complement.
TAATACCCGACGAGAAAAAAAAAAAAAAAAAAAAAAAAAATTACGAAACACGAAGAAATTGCCTGAACTATTTATATGCATATATTTATTTCGGTGAAGAGGTCAACAGAGCGCTAGGAATATGAGGATTGGAGGTTTCTTTGCCGGCGTCGTCCTGATTTTGGTGCCTGGATTCATTTGTCACCAATTTATTGTGAGGCGGAAGTGAGTAATTGTGGGGTGAGAGTATTGGATTGGAATGAGGGGCAGGGGCACGGACACACGCACATGCGTGCTCACACGAACACATACGTACACACAGAGGTAGAGACACAGACACAAATGCACCGAGGTAAACGCAGTGGACTACACGCACATACATACACACATACATAAACACATTAAAAAACCCACACAGAGAAGTACACCTCCTTTCATACATACACTATGCACACATACAGGGAGGCGCCACAGACACAAGTACGTAAATCTATACTATATTTCTCTTGGACCGTCTGTCTAGGAAACTACTGAGCCGATTTGGCTGAAATTTTGTATGGATCTTTGTTACGATAAGGTACAGCAAACTAAGTATTATGGTATCCGTTTGATGGACAGTTATGAATGATAAGGAGTTAATAGATTAGTATTTAATGCAAAGATTGAGTACACATTTAACCATATTCATTATCAATTTTGGCACAAAGAACTCATTCTGAGTCAATGGGTCATAACTTTTACTCGATTTTAACCGTAAAAAAGGCTAGTTTATATAATAAAACATTATATGAACAATAAATATTTGAAAGGAACTTATCTTAACATGTTACTGCAGTTTCACGTAAATCTAATTATCTAAAGCTCATCTCTATTTAACATGTCCATATGAATTTTAATGTTAGTATTAAGAGAAGTCCATCTTAAATATTTATTATTGTCACCCACACATACACGTACATACACATGCACACGCACGCACAACGCACATGCATACACGCGCACACACACATACAGACACGTAAAAAAAAAAAAAAAGAATCAGAAGAAAACAATCGGACCCAATAGAAATAAAGCACTTCTGGGGCAAAATATGGGGAAAGCAACAAGACACCAACAAAAATGCCAAATAACTGAAAAACGCAAAAAGGCGTCAGGAAATTGAAGAAACAACAGAACCCGGAATTACTAAAGAAGTACTCAGGACAACCGCGACGAAATTGGTAAATTGGGGGGGGGGGGCAAACGAAAAAAGCAAAAACAAAAAACAAAAAATAAACAAAAAAAACCCCTCAAAACTTGAATCGATGGAATATATGCATGCTGGTTTAAAATTTTCGACCTAACGCAAAATCTAAGAAAATGTATCAAAATGGATGATGAAACGTAAAACTACACTAATACAGAAATGCATTGAAAATGGAACGACCCCAAGCAACTACAGACCAATAACTTGTTTACCTACCATGTGAAAAATTCTAACGGCACCACTGAATGAAATAATCTAATACTCCCTTAATAATCGTGACCTACCTCCTGACGAACAAAAAAAAAAAAAAAAAAAAAAAAAAGACCGGACGAGGAAAAAAGGACGCATGACTGATTAAACATGGATCCTGAAGGAGTTTAAGAAGAAGAAAAACGAATATATTCATGGCCTGAATGAACTACAAGGAAGACTATGGACAGAATTCCCCATGCATGGATCTTTTCATGCTTAAGGATGTGTAAGATGTTTGACAAGATTATCAATCTTATAAAGGAAGTAATATGAACCAGGCCTGATATCTGAAGCGCAACACCTGACTGCGATAAGAATACAGAGGCATCTTTCAAGGATACTCTCTATCACCACGGTTGTTTATCATAATAATGATGTCACTCAACAACATACTCAAGAAATGTGATGCTGGATAAAGTTTACAGACACAGGAATAGAACAAACCACCAGATGTACGACATGAAGCTATTTAAAAAAAAAAAAAAGAAGTGATTAATAAGAATTGTCTCATTATTAATTAATTTGGAATTATTTTGAAGATTAGTAATTTGTATAATTTTTTTTATTTAATTATTTTAAATATTATCCTCATCTTCTAGTTGTTGCAGTGGTTTCAATCCCACCCAACGCCGGCCAGATGATAAGTTTGCCAAACTGTGGTGAGACAACAACAACTATGTGAGGCAGTAATTGTTGTGGAGGATTCAACATTCCTATTCTGTCGCAGTTAACCTGACGAAGAAGGCCGTGGCAATAATCGGCCGAAACGTTGTGAAAACAACGAATAGAAGATGAGGATAATAGTCCAAATAATAAACATAGTTATAAGAATTGTCTCAAGTTATTTTTAGGATGTATATTCTAAAATCCACCATAATTTAGGATAGGAATCTCCATAGTTTTCGAATGAGGGGCCATATTGCTGACAATTTAGAGCTACGCAGGTCAAAATAAAAAAAAGAAGAAAACAACAACAACAACAACAATAGTAATAACAACAATAAAACAACAACAATAATAATAACAATAGTAATAATAATAATAATAATAACAACAACAACAACAACAACAACAATAATAATAATAATAATAACAGCAACAATAATAACAATAATAATAACAACAACAACAATAATAATAATAATAATAATAACAACAACAACAACAATAATAATAATAACAGTAAAACAATAATAATAATAATAATAATAATAATAATAATAACAATAATAATAATAACAATAATAATAATAGTAATAATAGTAATAATAATAACAGTAAAACAATAATAATAATAATAATAATAATAATAACAACAACAATAATAATAATAACAATAAAATAATAATAATAATAATAATAATAATAATAATAATAATAATAATAATAATAATAATAATAATAACTAGCAGGACCCGTGGAAATTCCACGGTAGTTAAAATCTTTTAAAACACATCAGTAAGAAATTCCTTATAAAAATGAACGTATGGAAACAAGTAGATCAAACCAAGAACTTTAGTTTAAACTTTTATTGAAGGCCAATGCGATCGTAACTGATGCTGTTGATATTGTCAGGAAGTGCTGGTGATGATTGAGGCGGTGACAGGGACGTCGATCAGCTGCTTGGAGTGAGAATAGTGGTCAGTCAGCAGGTTCTTGGGAGTCAGATTGTGAATTTAAAAAACTGTGTGACATTGCTGACATCGATTTTGTGCAAGTTCTGATGACCCCAAGTTATTTAATATTTCAGGACATTTTGGATTACATGTGTGAGTAATGAATAGGTCACAGAAAACTGCTATTGCATCTTGATAAAGCTGTTGTAGATTCCTAGGACTTCCTGTAAATGTAGATGGTAGAATAACTGGTACACCAGAATAACCATCTTCATTCCTTGCTAAATGATCCATTAAGCCAGAATATTGAGCAGCTCTTAGTTGACTTTTATGGCTTTTAATGAAGTTAAATAAGCAACTGTCAACTTTTACATATGCGAATGACTTTTCTATTCATTTTGAATTTTATTCAATGAAGATTTGGAAATTCACAAATATTTTTTAAGTCGAATTATTGATATAGATTTCAATTAATGCATCACAACTTCCTGATAATATAAATAGAACACTTTGAATTTTCTGTACAAAAGTTTTTTTTCCATAAAAACATTGTAATCTGTTATAATATTCAGATTCTTGTGTATTACATGCATAGAAAATGAAGTGTTTCTGTAAATATTACGAAGTACAGTTAAATTTTGATTTTTCGATAATCAAAATGATGTGAGGTAGGTTATACCTATCAAATTTATTGTCAATGTTATATAGTTAAGTAAGCTGGCTAATTGGCTATAAAGTAAGTTATTCCGAACTTTGATCTAATATTTTAATAAAAAAAATAAAAAAGGCTTAACATTTTCTTGTATCTTTTTTTTTATATTAAGAAAAATGTAAGCATCATGCTGAAATAATAAAATGCCATTCTTAATAAGGGGAGAGGGTTTGACTATTCTAAACCTTCACCTAAATAACGATTTAACGAAAAAAATGTTTAAAATGTTCTTGTATCTTTTTTATAATTTTTGTTAAATAAGAAAAATCAATAAACTTTGATAGCACTATTGTAAGAATCATGCTGAAAGCCATTCTTAATATGAGGAGGGGGCGGGTTAACTATTCTGAAACTTCACCTAACAATGTAAAAAAAAATAAGGGAAAAATATATGTATGAACAATAAATATTTCTTCAGTTAAATAAAATATACTGTAAATCTTTAAATAAGGAATAAATATTTATTTAAACCATAATTATTGAAACAAAGTATTTTACTCCATAAAAAACCGGTTATGGGGAGAAGGGTTAACTATTTTGAACCTTCACCTAAATAGCGATTTAATGAAAAAAAATTTAATGGTCTTGTATCTTTCTTTTTATAATTTGCTTTAAAATAAGAAAAAAAAAAAAAAAAGGTAAATATCCAGATACGCTACTACAGAACACCGACCACTTTAATTTGTTTTTTTATGGGTAATTGAGGTCGCTGACGACGAATCTGATAGTCAAACTTGGGGCAAATTTACAGTTTGCATGGTATTTACCCCTGAACCCACGAACTACTTTCCACCATTTTGCAGCTTCCGTTTATGCTACGCGCATGCACGTTGTAGCATAAATGACGGCTTCACCAAGCAAACTACGTTGGGGGGAGGGGATTTTTTTTATTATTTCCAGGACATAGAATTTTCTAATTTTCAAAAATACATTATAGCACTTTTTAGGTGGAAAATTTAAAATTAGCTGAAAAAGAAATAAAACCAGAAAAGGAAAGCACTCCAAGTTAGAGTAGGGGGGGTAATTTATCTGTTGTTTTTTTTTTTTACCTGGAACATAGAATTTTCAAATTTTCAAAAAGTAACGCACCGACATTTACCAACTAGAACACCATTTAACATTTTCCGAAAATTTTACTGTGTACATTGGGGGCGCGAGCGGGGGGGGGCGGATGTGATGTTGGGGTGCGCGTGCCCCAATATCACATCCGACCCCCCCTGCTCGCGCCCCCAATGTACACAGTAAAATCTTCGGAAAATGTTAAATGGTGTTCTAATTGGTAAATGTCGGTGCGTTACTTATGGAAAAACGTTTAACTAAACTGCAAAAGCACCTATTAAGCCACATAAGTTCTATAATTGAACCCCCCCCCCGCAAAAAAAGAATGAAAAACATAAAGATGTTTGGTGTTTATGTTTTTGTAAACCACATTAAAAACTACGCGGGACAAAAAAAAAAAAAGTCCCCCAATTTGTTGTACTTTTCTTTAACTGTAAGTCATTAAAAAAATGTCAGTCCGTAATTTTTTGATTGGTACGCCATGTGAGAAGGCAGTTTGCTAGGTGAAGCAAGCCGTCGTTCATGCTGCAGCGCATGCGCGTAGCGTAAACGGAAGCTGCAAAATGGTGGAAAGTTATTCGTGGGTTCGGGAGTTAATACCATGCAAACGGTAAATTTGCCCCAAGTTTGACTATCAGATTCGTTGTCAGCGACCTCAATTACCTATATAAAAAAGAAATTAGAGTGGTCGGTGTTCTGTAGTAGCGTATCTGGATATTTACCGAAACTTCACCTAACAATGTAATAAAAATAATGGAAAAATTCTTCAGTTAAATAAAATATACTGAAAATCTTTAAATAGGAAATAAATATTTCTTTAAATAAATTAAATCGTAAGTAATGAAACACTGTTTTATTTCATATTAAAAAAAATTGTTGTGTCCATTTTTTATAGTATTTAAATATGTATGCCCTGTCGGTGGGCATTAGAAGATGAATGTCTGTAAAAGAAGCAAAATAAAACAGACAAAACATAAGTAATAACTATGTAAACAACGTGAAGATGTATAAATGTTACAAAATTACTCGCTTCGGCATTAAATAACACGAAAAAGGATTGATATGCCGTAAAACAAAAACAAAACAGAACAAGACGTAAAATATGTTTTGACTCTGTATTTGCGAATGGTGACTTTGGTGATTTATTTAATAAAGTCATTCTTGACTTTTGTAACATGTATTTCTAAACATATTTTTTGTTGTGTAAAGGCTCACTCAAAAGTAAATAAATAAAAAAAACATAAAGTGGCACAGTAAAAAAAAAAAAAAAAAACGTACTCGTAGCGTTAAATGTAAAAAATATATTTATTACTGAATAAAATAAAATAAGCGTTCCTACAATAATAAACAGAAGACATCGTTAAAAATGTAAGTAAAATACTATACTATTTAAACTGTGGAACGATACCTTCTGCATAACTGTCTTTAAAATAATCCGGAACCATAAATAGACAGTTATCATTTTTTTTTTTTGTTCGGGAATTTATGGGAAATAAAAGGATTAATGATTTTTAACTGATAAAGATTGAACAATAAAGGGAGATAATTCACATTAATTAATGTTTGCGATGATGATGACGCGTTTCATTAATTAATGTTTGCGATGATGATGACGTGACACCGTACGGACAAGCAAATTAATATATAGATAACAACAACAACAACAACAACAACAACAACAACAATAATAATAATAATAATAATAATAATAATAATAATAATAATAATAATAACAACAACTAGCGGGACGTTAGTTTGAGATCGTTGATTTAGGAAATTACCCTGTGTGCATAATAAATAAGCAAACATGACTGTAGGTTCCTGCGTTTTCGCACCCGGTTGTTTATGTTTACTTCCCCTCCCCCACACCCAGCGGAAGGATGTAACGTCATTCCCCGGTAGGAGTGCCTCAGATGATTAGTAATAAACTAACCCTTTCTCAAAAAATGGCAAGGCAAAGCCAGGAAGGGTGGACCTTCTATAACTGCATAGGACCATACGGACAATATCTCAGCCAACAAAGAACACATTATCTTAACAATGGACGCAACTTTGTGGCTTCGCGTTACATTTGCGCTTGGACAAAATATTTCTCTTCTTCAAAATATTTTACAATATATTACATCTTATACTTGAGATGTTAGTGGCATACAATTAATATTTGCCCGAGCATCATCAGGTTACCTTACACATCACGGACCCATCAACTGTTTCGTACTCCAAATCTAAGATTAATATTTAGAAATAAAATATATGGAAAACACGTTAAAAGTAGTATCTATCTAAGGGAAGGAACTCTTAGAGACGAATTAAAAGAAGTTACTTCCCTTGGAATGTCTGTCAACTATTCTGATGATGGGTACGTTGAAACTTATATAAATATGGACACGTAATAACTACAGTGCAGAATTTGTCTCATTTCCAGATATCAGAGATCTTTACTTTAGTATTTAACGTTTAGAAATTTTACACATGTAGAAATGGAAAATATTGAATTAATAGTAAATAATAAATTGGCAACAGATAAAATGAAAGTCATTCCCAAAGATCTAAATAAAATCTTCAGTGTAACGTACTAGCCGAGCTGTCTTAATTTTTTTTATAAATAGAGCTTAAAATATTACCATCACAAAATAGCTTCAGTATGACGTTATAGCTTTATGATTTTTTTCATGTTTCAAAATATGCTTTTAAACATAAGCGATTATAAAAAATAAAACATTATTACTAGTTTGTATTATTTGGATTAATCGAACTAATATTCTCATCTTGATTCACAACGTTTCAGCCAATGTAATCTCCGACCTTCTTCAGGTGCATAAGTTGCTATGTTTGATTTTGGGAAAAAGTTCCGAGGTTTCGTTTTGCTTAAAAGTAAAAACGAAATATAAAAAATATCAAAATTATGAAAAACACAATGTGGTGCAGTGCATTGCAAATAACCCACAGAATGAGAACATTAATCCGATTAATTCAAATAATATTAACAATCATCCCTCATCTCAAATTATCGGAATTAATTTATCATTAATGTTTCAAATTATTTCAAGGTTCAAAATTATTTTGTTTAAACTATATATTGTACTGTAAAATATACTATATATTATACTATAATATATCGTATATATTATACTATAATATATCGTATATATTATACTATAGTCTATACTATATATAATATTGTAATATATATTATATATTATACTATAAGATATACTATATATTATATTTAATATATACTGTATATTATACTATACCATATACTATATATTATACTATAATATATGCTGTATATTATACTATAGTATATACTATATATTATAATATAAACTATATATTATACCCTAAAATATACTATATATTATACTGTAATATATACTATATATTATACTATAATATATACTGCATATTATAGTATATAATATGCAGTACATGTTATAGTATAATATAGAATATATATTATTTGTAGTTTATAGTTATAGCTTGTTAGCGCTCGTAATAAAATAATTGATTGTCGAAAACAAAAGCACGAAATAAATAACAAACCTTTTTTTTTTTTTTTTTTTAAATGGAAATCGCTCAAAACTAGGCATGAAGCCACTTGATGTAAGGAGCTGACAAGTACGAAAGCTGATTATTGCAAAGACAGGAGATGCCTTAGACTTGATAAGACCAAAGCTGTAGGTAGAAGGAAAAAAGTGAGTGGGAAAAGAGTTCCACAACCTTGTAGTCTTTTAAAACAAAGCAACGAAAGGATTTATTTGGGCAGCAGGAAGTTGGATGCTGAACTGTGTTCAGGTTGAAAAAGAAGGAATAGGAAGTTCTTTAGATCTGTCGGGCAAGAACTCCCGCTTTGTGTAGTCTCAGGTTGGCAGCAGGTATTTTCCATGAAAATTGTCGATGCTTGAATGTCGAGTTGACATGAACGAGAAAGAGAGAGGTGTCTTGTTTCGTTGCTGGTTGGGTGCTTTTTGCTGACTGACTGTAGTTCCCAAAAGGGGTCAAATAAGTTCATTAGGGGATAGATGAATCAATGTGCTCTGACAGCTGATTGGTCAGGGTGTGGCCGAATCACTCAGTAGGGGGGCACATTGATTTATCATCCTGGTTTGAAGTAGTGGCTTGTCTAGCCGCACTGATAAGCTGTGAAACAGCGAAACAGTACTGTATGTGGAGGACTATATATATATATATATATATATATATATATATATATATATATATATATATGTATGTATGTTAGGTTGATAAGAAGATTCTTGCAGCATTTTTAATTTTGATTTCAAATTACGTATATTCACATAAGTTTTCGTTATAATACCTTTACTTTATATATCACTAGAGTACCCGTGACCCGTTGGGTCAGTATGTTATATTAGCTATGGAATTCATGTATGAGCGTGGCCCTTGTGACCTAAAGAAAATAGTTTTTTTTTTTTACATAACAGAAACATTTCTATGAAAGTAAATTAACATGAAAAAAGAATATAGATAGCATTCTATGAGTCGTTCTGTTTATTATAACTGATTATTTTTGAAAAAAAAAATTAAAGTTACTGAATTATAAGTGGTTGGCCATACTTATAGGTAAATGTGCACTGAACAGATACTATAATACTTATTATAGTTAAATTCAAATATTGATATATCTGCTGCTTTTTTTTTTTTTTTTTTTTACATCGTTCATTTCTGTATTACGTTTAAGTTATTTTAAACCCCACTCTTCCCATGTTGAATAATAATTTCGAAATAACAACGTTAATATTTCAGTGTCCCAATTGTTCTTTTGTTTTTTATCGCGTTTAAATTATCCAAATAAACAATTGTTAATAGTGTCTGCTTTTTTTTATTATTTTATTTTTTTACACCGTTCATTTCGTTTAAGTTATTTAAAACCTACTCTTCCCATGTTAAATAATACTTTCGAAATAATAACGTTAATATTTCAGTGCGCAGGTCATGCGTGCATGCGCAACCGGATGTCGTAAACCGGAAAGTGGGTTACATACATCGTTACAAGGTCATTTGAGTTTTATAATTATATAGATTTTAAAGGGCGTTTTTTCTTTATCTAATCATTTAAATTACAATCGTTTGAAAACAATTGCATTCTTTTCAGAACGTTGAATACGAGACAGAAAAAAAGCAAAATCGCAGAATTATTTTTATTTCAATTCAAAGTAGACCAAAATGCTGCTGAAACAACTCGCAATCTCAACGAAGCGTTTAACCCAGGGACCACTACTGAACACACAGCACAATGATGGTTTAAGAAATTTTGTGGCGGCGACGAGGGTCGTGAAGATGATACGCATAGTGGTCGACCATCGGATAGTGAGAATGATCATTTAAGAGACTTAGTCGAAGCCAATGCACGCACAACAGTTCGAGAACTTGCTTCTAAATTAGACGTAACGTATACGACGATTTCCAACCACTTGAGAGATTGGAAAAATAAAAAACTTGATAAATGGGAGCCTTACGGATTGAAAAGCAAGCACAAGAAACGCCGTTATAAAGTGCTATCTTCCTTTATTCCATTTTTGCAACAAGGACGACCAGTTTCTCGGCTGGTTTGTGACTTGAGATGAAAAGCCGGTTCTTTTCGATCAATAAAGTTTTGTTTGAACAAAAATATCTTTATCTGAACTTAAAAGTTAAAAACCGCAAGAACTTTCTTGTCAACCTCACACACACACACACACACACACACACACACACACACACACACACACACACACACACACACACACACACACACACACACACACACACATATATATTCCTGCACTGATGATTGCGAAAGCATGAAACACTAGTAGTTGTAGGTATAAAAATTGATTATTTGTTATCATTTTGTTATTTTAAGAAGTAATTTCTTAAAAGTTGAGAACTGTCTGGTAAATAAAAAAGTGGTCGGTTGGCCTTGTGCGAGATAGTGACTTCCGGTCGCTCGATCACTATAATTCGACATAATAAAATTGTGCTTTATATATGTTAAAATGTTTCTTAATTCTCGGGGCGGTTGGCAGTTACCTAGAGGTAACGTTCCTTACAAATAAAGTCAAGGATGACTTTGTTGCGGGGGTCGAATTATAAAAAAAAACAAAAAAAAAAAAAACACTGACCTAGATTTAAAACAGATCAAGAAACTAAATTTCCAGGCTAAATAGAGCACACACAAAGGAACAGGTCAACCAGAGGTCAAATAGGCCTTTGTCCGATAAGTGCATGCTCATTGGCTGATAGGAAGAGCGCAGTGGATAAAAATCTCAATAGAAGATGCGCATATAAAAACGACAAACAAGAACAGAATTCGCGCATAAGCCTGAAGTGTCCTAGAGTGGATGAAACGCGGAATATTCAGTGTAGCTTAATCGCCATATATATTTTATAACTTACTATATATATATATATATATATATATATATATATATATATATATATATATATATATATATATATAGTCTAAAGAAGGTTTGAAAAAAAATGATGTAAAAATAAAAATGAAGAATGCAGTTTAAATTCCCGGAAGGAAAAATATTCTAACTTTAACCTATCGCAGACTTAACACCTACATAATCCGACTTCTAAAATGTTTATAATGACAAAAGAGAATTCATTTATATAAGGATGAAGAAAGAAAGAAAAAAAAAATCCTTTACTAAAATTGTTAAATAGAAATAGACTTAGCATTTGCATAAGCCGATTTCGCAAAAGTCTTCAATTTTAAAACTGAATTTAACTACATGAGAATAAAAAGAGAAAACCTTAACTAAAATTTTGTAAATAGAAAACGGGGATCATCAGCTGCTTACCATGTAGCTGTTTCGGATATATATATATATATATATATATATATATATATATATATATATATATATATATATATATATATATACTAGCAAAAGTACCCGTCGTTGACTGGGTTCAAAAACAGCCTACAGAAAATGGACTCTGATTTATTAAAGTATGATAGGTTATGAAAATGAGAAAATGAAGGGTTGTAAAGAGATAGCTTCGAATTTGGGGGTATCAAAACCAAAGCAAAATATGATGACAGTAAAAATAAAATAGATAAACCCCATAATTTATTATGCCATACCTGTTCACACTGAAACACTTATCACAATATTCTGTGGATCTATATTAAAAAAACCTTGTTAAACTATGTGACATATTCCCTTTCTATGATGGTCAGGCGCGAACGAACACCCCATAATTTTATTATACCATTTTTCTTCAAACTGAAACATAATTTTCAAAGTATACTTACGCAGATAGATATGAAAAGTCTTTATTAAAGTTTGTGCCTATTTCTATTCTATGGAGGCCAGGCGCGAACACAGACCCCACAATTTTATTATACCATCCCTGTTCAAGTTAAAACATACTTATCAAAGTATTATTATGTACATCTATATCAAAAACCCTTGTAAAAGTTTTTTTTTTCATTTTTTATTTCCATACTTTGTGGACCAGGCGTGAACGCAGATCCCACAATTTTAATGAACCACTGTTCTGCCAGATCAAATATACCCATTCCTGTTGTGTCTCGATACATCTTCTATTATCATATGTGATCAGTTTTCTATAATAGTCAACCATAGGAGGGCCTATTCCTGACCACACACACACACACACACACACACACACACACACACACACACACACACACACAGACGTTCAGCTTTATATATATATATATATATATATATATATATATATATATATATATATATATATATATATATATTAGTTGTTTGGCAAGGCTACGTTGGAGACAACCAAGCAAAAACAAAACAAATAAAAAAAAAACTAAGCAAAATTCATCTCAAAGCAGCAAAACTAAAGCTGGCTTGATAGGACAATGTAGGCAAATTTGAACGTATTTATTCGTTTAAAAATATAGGTTATTTTTGACTGTAATAAAATGTTAACCATAGAATAGTATTATAATTTTCGAAAAGCCTACAAATCTTCATGCAGTTTCGTCCCATAGAACCAAAGATTTGAGCATTTTAATATTAAATTTATATTTGTGTGTGTGTATGCGTGTGTGTCCATTTCCCTACGCAATAACTCTGTCAATTTTTAGTCTACAGACTCGAAATTTGATATACAGGGTACTGAGATTTGGGAAAATCGATGTGATCGGATTTTGGCCAGAAATTTGGCGATTAAGCGGTCAAAGTCCAACGATTTGACCTTTGAGAACTCTACCAAACTCCTCCTACAATTTTGGTCTACACACTTGAAATTTTAGATATAGGTTCCTTGGAATTGGGTCTAACTTAATAACTGAAGTTGAGCCCAAAACAATAAATTTTAAGTGGTCATAATAGGGGTCAAAGTTAAAAAAAATTGACCGCTTTTTTTTTTTTTGCTCAACATACACCTCAAAATACCTGGGCAACGCCGGGCACCCATGCTAGTATATATATATATATATATATATATATATATATATATATATATATATATATAAGTGAAAGTATCTGTCTGTTTGCCTGCCTCTGTGTGAGTGTGTGTGTGTGTGTGTGTGTGTGTCTGTCTGTCTGTCCGTGTACATTTCCCAACACAATAACTCTGTCAATTTTCAGTCTACAGACTCGAAATTTGATATACACGTTATTGAAATTTGGGAAAATCTTTGTAATCCTTTTTTCGCCAGACATTTGACTGTTAAGGGGGTCAAAGTTCAACGATTTGTTCTTTGAAAACTCTACCAAACTCCTTCGCCAATTTTAGGTATAAACACTTGAAACTGTAGATATAGGTTCCTTGGACATATATCTAACTTAATAACTTGATTTGAGCCCAAAACAATAAATGTTAAGGGGTCATAATAGAGGTCAAATTTTAAAAAATTGACCTCTGCGGTCTCTACAAAATTATTCAAACAATTTCTGGTCTAAACATTTGAAATTTCACATAAAGGGTATTCAGAGATAGGGCAAGCTTTTTAATCGGTTTGGGTCGAAAATTTGAGCTACCAATATATAAATTATGTATGTATGTTTGCATGTCTACAATTAAACGAGAACATCAGTATTAAGTTAAATGACTGATATACTGTCATTGTAACGGTTTAAATCGCTAAAAAAAAAAAATGGTCGGATCATCCTATTGTTCTAGCGTGTTCTTGAAGCAATTCTCTACTCGCATTAGAGTCAAATAAATCACAATCTATAATACAAATCTCACCTGTCTGTTTAACAGTATGTATGTATGTATGCATGTATGTATGTATGTAGCTAAAACCACTATATATGACTCCCCTCTGTCTGTGCCTTAATCTAAATGCAGATTCCATGAACAAAGCTTCTTTCACAGAACTGCCCGCTTATGGAACACTGTTCCGCTGGTCTGCTTCCCAGTTGAATACAACATTGTAGACTTCAAATCCAATGTAAAGAAGTTCTTGTTTAGCCGTCCCCATAAATAACCAATTTATACCTAATTTACACCATTAACGATTACTATACTACTACCTTACATTCATTAACTTTTATCCTCGAGTGGCCTTTGGGCCTTGATAAGTGGTTCCACCCAAGTAAAAAAAAAACAAAACAAAACTGTAAAATGAGATGTGTAAAGAACAGTAGATTTTGTTGGTTTGATCACAATGAAATAATCGATAAGAATGTTTAGGTTAGTAAATGTAGAACAGTTGAGGTAGTAGGTTCAGTTTACAGGATAAAACAAAAGAAAAGATGCTAGGAAGTAATAAGGTTGAATTTGAAAGAAAGAAGGATAAAGAAATAAAATTTTTAAAAGCTGTTCAACACATGCCAACATGTCAAACGGACATTGAACCGAATATGATGATGAGCTGTCTTCACTTCATGTGTATGGCAGAAAATTGCATCCACTCCAGAGATTTTGGTTTGAGAACTTTGGAGAGTATCGAGACACATCTTATTTATTAGTACTCCTAGGTCCAGTCTATCCCAAAGTGGTAGTACTTGTCATGGGTTAAAGAGAAACTCCGGGTGGGATGTGGTTCTTTTAACTTAAAATTTATTCATGGCAAATACTGCATCAAACAAAACCTTGCAATATAGTTGGTCATATTTTTGTTTTTTGCTTTGAGCTTTTTGCGTGAGCTGCTATGATTTGACATGTGATGCATGCCAGGGAGGAAGCCGAATCAATCTGACCAGGGTAAATAGCCAAGTGAACGAGCATTGGATAAGCGAGTGTTTTGCTTTTTTGGAAGTTATGACTTCAATGCCTGGTGAGGAATTAAATGTATAAATGTATGTATGTATGTATGTATGTATGTATGTATGTATGTATGTATGTAAGCCCAAAATTTTCGATAGAGGCGACGGATTTTCACGAGATCGGTATCGTTTTGAAGCCGATCATTCGGATGACAAATATAAAAAAATTGGTTAAAAAGATTAATTCCTCCACCCTCAACTGGGCACTTTTCTACAGGGATGGGTCGCTTTTTTCGCCGATATTTTCGAAAGGCATCCCCTCTTATTGATTGACTAGCTTTAATTTAAACCTTCGTCACTTCCGGTTTGGCAATGGATGCAACGGCAAAGACGTTACGTTTTTTTTCACATTCTTTTCCTCCTTCGCGGTACGGGTTTGAACCTGCCCGTCTACTACCACTTTTTTTTTTGCTCAACACACACCACTAAACAGCCGGGCAACGCTGGGCACCCAGGCCAGTATAAAATATATATCAATATCTGGAGAGGAGTAGAGGTTCTCAGAGCACCGTTTTCCTGCCTTGACTTTGAAATCTAACGTGGGATGTTCTCTTCTCTAGATATTGTTAGGATTTCTCTCTCTCTTTCTTTCTCTCTCTTTCTCTCCCTCTCTCTTTCTCACTCTGTGCTTTACCTCCATTTTCATGGTAGATGCCCGACTGAGCTCCAATCTATGCCTATTTCTGTATTCCAAAACAAAAACTCATCTAGCTGCAATCACTGTCAACAATTTCCCTTCTTATTCTGTGTATCTAAAAGTAAACAAGGTTTCCATGAACGGAGTTTCTTTCCAAGAATTATCCTGCCTATGGAACACAATACAGTAAGACGTCTTCTCAGCTGGCTAAAACGTGGTCGTTTTCAAGTGCAATGTAAAACAATTCAAAATGAATTTCTTACCAATGATCACAGTGTCGTAAAACCATTCACCTGGAAACTTATTAAACCTTATCCTCGAGTGGCCTTTAGGCTTTCATAAATGGTGAGTATTAAATAAGTACATTTATCCAGAACCTGACTCAACTCCGTGTTGGCATCTTCCAACGGGTTACGGTAAACAGTTGATAGTGACAGCTGTTGTAGTTAGACGGGTGTTTGTTGCGAATGTTTTGCAAGGGAAAGACCATAGATTGAAGCTCAGTCGAGCACCTGCCATAAAAATAATGATAGAGCAGATATAAACTCATACCATTTCTTCTGTCATAAAGATGAAGTAAGGAGGCAAACAGGTCCTCGTTCATTAGATTTCGAAGACAGTTTTGTACTTTGTCAATTCCTTTAACAATTACAAGAAAGCTTCTCAACCACCGATTACAATGAATCTACCTGAGAGGTCTTTGTTCAAACCTCTTGACTTAGCATTCACTGAAAATATGAATTGGAACCAATACACTGAAGACATTGCCAAGGCTGCTGCAAAATGTTGCTGTCTGTCTGTCTGTCTGTCTGTCTGTCTGTCTGTCTCTCTCTCTCTCTCTCTCTCTCTCTCTCTACTGTGCTAGACTCACACTTGACAGTATCCAGTATCTTTACAAATTCATCTAGACTAGCGAATAGACTATTGTTGCTGCATCTTGGCTGGTGCATCTACTATTAGCCCCTCTTTTTTTATAGACAGAGTCCCAAAAAGGAATCTTCAACCTTATAGGTCCCGCGCTCTCAACCAAGCTCCAATCACTGTCCCATCGCCGCAATGTTGCATCATTTTGCTTGTTTTACAAGTATTTTAATAGAATGTGCTCTGATGAACTCGTAGCACTTTGGACCCCTCGACGTAAATACTCCCGACTAACCCGACAAGCAGCAAAATCTCACCCCTTCACTACAGAGGTCCCCAGATGCCGGAAAGCCTTTTACTCTAATGGTTTATTTCCACAAACTGCTAGAATTTGGAATTCTCTCTGTCTCTTGCACCCCTGTCTGTACTGACACGCAGAAATTTAAATGTAATATGAACAGACATCTCACTGTTCAACTTCCCTACAAATTGTCCCTGTGGTGGAAATATATCTTGTTTGGAAGTGAATAATAAAAATAAAAATATGACAGGCGGTTCTTATTCAGAATTCAACCTAATAAAAAAATGCAGAAACAGTCTTTATGATGTACGGACCCGTCACTGAACAAAAATGTCATATGTCAAAAGTCATATAAATTCACGTAGTACAGGGTAAAACGATAAAATTTTCGCCCTAGAAAAGACGACATGATTCAATTTCCGTTTGATGAAAACCGGTTTTCTATTTTTTTTTTTTGTTGCAGGCCATCTACTAGTTGGCCAGTTTTGTACAAATCTCAAGAGTGATAGGAGCCTTCTATCATGTCTGAAAGTGGCACAATGTTCAACGAGTGAGATCGGAGATGCGCCGCTGTGCAACTCATGCTCTCTACCGATTCAAGTTATGACAGCAGGAACATTGCCAACACCCTCAAAATGCATCGCTGAATTGTCGCAAATAACAGGGACGTGCCCAGAGTTATTAAACCATATTTCCAGCCACGGCAATGGTCTTTGGTGTGGTTTCAACTGAGGGCCACATCATGCCACCTCACATCTTCGAAGATACCTAGGCTTGGCTTCAGAAGAAGTGCTACGACTTTGTACCCTTCTCTTACTGCGTCCTTCCTCCTCCTACCTAAACCCACCGGACTACTTCAAAAACATCACCAACATGACCTCCCAAAACACAAAAGCCAGACTTGTCGCCGTCATCTGCCTAATAATCATTGAGTTTCCGTCGGCGCTTTTGAAAAAAAAGCATGCTCTCAGTTCTGGACTCGTATCGAGGCGGTGATTGAGGCTGAAGGCGGCAACTCTACTACATAATCAAGTTACCTTAATTGATTTTTTTAAAATAAGTTTTAAAAGCTGTAAAGTTGTTTTCCTTAGAACGACACTTTTATCGTTGCACCCTTCATTTTTTATTTTGTGTCTTTTATTTTATTTTTTATTTTTTATTTTTTTATATTTTATATTATTTTTTTATTTTTTATTTTTATTTTATTTTTTATTTTTTATTTTATTTTTTTATTTTTATTTTTTATTTTTTATTTTATTTTTATTTTATTTTTTTATTTTTTATTATTTTATTATTTTATTTGTTTATTTTTATTTTTTATTTTATTTTTTATTTCATTTTTTATTTTATTTTTTATTTTTATTTTTTTATGTTTTATTTTTTATTTTATTTTTTATTTTTTATGTTTTATTTTTTATTTTTTTATTTTATTTTATTTATTATTTTTTTAAATTTTTTATTTGTATTGTATTTTTTATTTTTATTGTATTTTTTATTTTTTATTTTTTATTTTTTTTTTATTTTATTTTATTTTATTTTATTTTTTTATTTTTTTATTTTTATTTTCTAATTTTTATTTTATTTTTTATTTTTATTTTATTTTTTATTTTATAATTTTTTTTATTTTTATTTTTATTTTTTATTTTATTTTATATTTTTTATTTTTATTTTCTAATTTTAATGTTATTTTTTATTTTTTATTTTATTTTATATGTTTTATTTTATTTTTTATTTTTTTATTTTATTATTTTATTTTTTAGTTTTTATTTTTATTTTATTTTTATTTTATTTTTTAATTTTTTATTGTATATTTTATTTTATTTTTTATTTTTTTTAATTTTATATTTTTATTGTTTATTTTTATTTTTTATTGTATATTTTTATTTTTTATTTTATTTTTATTTTTTATTTTTATTTTTATTTATTTTTTATATTATATTATTATTATTATTATTATTATTTATATTATATTATTTATTTTTATTTTTATTTTTTACATAAAATTCATTTCTTCCACGATTTTTGTGATTAATTGTATTATAGCCATTACAAAACTGATTTTAAAATCTTGGTAGTTCGAATTAATGTGTCTCTAACAAATATGACAAATCGAAACTCAGCGTCTCGTTTCGCCATAAAACTTGATTTAAAAAACAACAACAAAGTATATGATTTTCGGAATATCACATTTTCGTTTTGTGACAGGTACGTACACCATAAAGATTTTCTGTACTTTTGTTTTTAAATTAAGTTGAATTCTTCTGGACTTGCACCCGACCAACTTGCAGAATTAAATTATTTTTGGCGCATAAGAATAAGTTCATCGGCGGACGTATTTGAAAACAAGAACTTGGTCTTTTTCTAATGTTTTTTTTTTTTTTTTTTGTCGTTTAAAGTCGATTTTATAAAAATAGTATGGTAACCTATTTAAGATGTAAGTTTGTGTGTGTGCATTCACGCTCTTTGTTAATTATTATAGGATTGAAAAATATTGTAACCGTAAGTCCCCCGGGAGAAGCAAGTAAGACATGTGAACCATAGTATTATTCGATTCAATAATTACATTTGGCTATCCTCGTGAATTAAAGGCCCCAGAAAGATTCTCAAGGTGACGAGATACACCCGAAGAAAGCGTGGCGAATAAATTAGTAAGTAAAATTCAGTTTTAAGTGACATTCTTCTGGAGGTTGAAGTTTCTATCCTCAATGCAGGTGATACTAAAAAACATACCTATCACGGCTAAAAGAACGAAAGTATATACTACCTTCATGAATTGAATAAAGTGTTTCGTTAGAAAAAATGTTTGACAGAAAAATTCTCGTTTACCAAGATGCACTTCTTTAAGGTCGAAGGTTACATCAGCTGAAACGTTGTGAGAATAAAATCCAAGATAAGAACAGTAATCTTAATGATTCAACTAAATATAATTAAATTAGTTAAAGGTTAGCTATGGAGTATGTGAATCGTTATTTTATGTCGTTTTTTTTAACGTGAAATTACAATAAATATTTATTCAGTATTTAAGCACGGAGATTCGCCCATTATTTCAACATGAATTAAAATATATTAACTCATAAAAAATTGTTTAAAAATTGTGGACGAGGATTCCTAACATTCTCTTCCCTTAAATTCCAGACCTAAAATGAGAAAACTTACATCAAAATCTGTTGGCAAGGTCGCTGGAAAAAATAGTTCGATCATTCTACCACTTCAGTCAGTATCTCACTCCTAACGCAATCCTCTATTTAAGCGTCGAATACGTTCTAATGTAATATTACGTCGCACGTTGTAGCCTCAGTCGCAAAGTAGACTAACTAATGTCTCATACCGATCATAAATTTTCCCCAAATCAGGAGTATCTGAATTTTCGAACTGACCACCCCTATTGTATAAAACGAAAAACAACTAAATATATTTATCTAAGTACATATCTATCTATCTATCTATCTATCTATCTATCTATCTATCTATCTAAGTGAACGTGTCTGTGTGTGTGTGTCTGTGTGTCTGTATGTGTGTGTGTGTGTGTGTGTACATTTCCCTACGCAATAACTCTGTCAATTTTTAGTCTACAGACTCGAAATTTGATAGACAGGGTACTGAGATTTGGTAAAATCTTATGATCGGTTTTCGGTCAGAAATTTGGCGATTAAGGGGTCAAAGTTCAACGATTTGACCTTTGAGAACTCTACCAAACTCCTCCGACAATTTTGGGTCTAAACACTTAAAACTTTAGATTTGGGTTCCTTGGACATGGATCTAACTTAATAACTTAAGTTAAGCCAAAAACAATAAATGTTAAGGGGTCATAATAGGGGTCAAAGTTAAAAAAAATTGACCTCTGCGGTCTCTACAAAATTACTCAGACAATTTCTGATCTAAACATTTGAAATTTTACATAAATGGTATTCAGAGATAAGGCAAGCTTTTTAATCGGTTTGGGTCGAAAAGTTTTAGTTACCAATATATAAATGTATGTATGTATGTATGTTTGCATGTCTGCCTAAAACTTTCAACAGAGCGGACGGATTTTACCAAGATCAGTATCGTTTTTAAGTTCGACCTTTCATACGACAAATATCGGAAAATTGGCTAAAAACACGAATATCTTCACTTTCAACTGGACACTGTTCTACAGGGGGGGAGGGTCGCTTTTTTGCCGATATTTTTGAAAGTCATCCTCTCCTTTCGATTGTCTAGCCTTAATTAAAACCTACGTCACCTCCGGTTTGGCGGTGGTCGTAACAGCAAAGACGTCAGTTCTTTTTCGTTCTTTTCCTCCTTTGGGTACGGGTTCGAGCCTGCCTTCCTATTACCACTTTTTTTTTTTTTTGCACACACCTCTAAACACCCGGGCAGCGCCGGGTTGAAATGCTACTATATATATATATATATATATATATATATATATATATATATATATATATATATATTTCTTTGGAAATATATTTCTTTGGAAATATATTTTCTTATAATATATACCAATCTTTATTTAAGAAGCTCAATGTAATTACAGAGCAATATATTGAATAAATGACAAAAGACTATATTTCAAAGTTCATGATGTTGACCATCTTATAATTTATTCCTTTAATTCAGCTGACATTTACAATTCTTGAGAGTATCTGTTTCGTAGCACAAAATCAATCACTTAATTATTATATCAATCAGTGATCTATTTTGCCCTTAACCCACCAGAAGAAATAGCAACAATCAATCCATCAAAAGGAAATATATATGCGCACCCGCGTGTGTATGTCAGTTAATATCCAGTTGTAGCATCAGTCGCAAAGCAGACAAAGAATAGAAAAGAACTTCAACTCGTTTTTTTGTTGTTCTACAACAACACTTATTTCATCATTCTCCCGTCACTTTCGCATTTATAAATATAAATAGTAGTGATGGGACAATCTTAAATGGAACACGTATATCAAATTTGTTGGCAAGGTCGCTAGAAATATGTGAGATCCTTCCACCGCTCCATTAGATATCTCACTGCTGATGCAATATAAAAGCCAGGTACGTCCAAGGATGAAGCACTGCTGTCACATCTTGACAGAGTGAAAATAGACTTCATAGCCTAGTGGGGGGTGCCTTTTTCTCTTGCCTGCAGCCTCTTTCCCACGAAGCAGACGTTGCGAGCCTGTCTCTGCTTTATCGTTATTTTCATGGCAAGTGCTCGTCTGAGGTCCAATCTATGATCCTCCCTCGCCAATCTTTCACGGAAAAAAAAACTAACTCTTCTAGTTGAAAACACTATCACTAATTTCCCCCATTCTTTATCTGTGCCTAAACCTAAACGTAGATTCCATGAACAAATCTTCTTTCTTAGAACTGCACGCCTGTGGAACTTTTGCCTGTTTGCTCCATTTGCCCGCTTTCCAGTTGACTACAACTTAGTCCTCTTTAAGTCCAACGTAAACAAATTCTTGTTGAATTATGTAATCCAATTTACCAAATTTCCACTACTAACGATTACTACGATATTATCCCATTGACTACTGTACACTCATTAACACTTATCCTCAAGTGGCCCCCGGGCCTTGATAAGTGGTTATTCCATGTAAAAATAAAATAAATAAAATAAAAAAAATAAAAAATAAAAACTGTTATGTGAGTGCTGTTGTGGTATAAACTTTAATTGACTTGAAATAAAGCGTTCTGACCCCACCGTTACTGCAAATAATAAGTCCAACTTTGGCATTTATTCGTTTTGCAGAGGATCATTACTTGGGAAAATGATAGTCGTAAATTGTTGCTCCTTTAGAATAAAAACGAAATTTGAATTTCCATTAATAACCAACATTTATCTATTTATTTTTTAATGTCAATTTTAACTAACAGCAATGTTATCTATATGATTTTCATGCAATTTGTGAAATTACTGCATTATCGTAGCTTCTTGAGGTATCGGAATCGGAAAGCATAAAACAAGTACTTTCATGATTTCACGATCTATTTAGATGCCATAATTTGGGGGGAAATGAAACAAGAAAGACTACAACCTGGATGTCTTCAAGTCCAATGCAAACAAATTCCTAATGAACCGCCCCCTTAAGTAAACATTTCATTAAATCTCCACACCAACGTACTGTACTTGCAATAACCCTTATCCCTGAGTGGCTTCCGGGCCTTGATAAGTGGTGACCATCGTGTAAAAAAAACAAAAAAACAAAAAAAACTACAGTTATCTCCCCTGTTAATATAAAATTTATCAAAGTATAACTTGCAATCTTTCGCAAACTATTTTCATTAAAAATTTATTTTTTACTGTATCATTTTTCGTAAGTTTTATTAATTTAGTAGATAACATTTGTTTTTAATAGAAACCCAATATTTCGCTTTTAGATAATTCCGTGAACGGAATTATCTAAACTCTAAAATCGAAATATATCCACGCCTAAAGTATCTATCTGCAACTCTCAATGTTTCGTATGGAATCTTTCCCCTGTATACTAAATAGAAAGACTTTTTTTACCGTCAAGAGAATTGTCAACATTTGAACGC
Organism: Euprymna scolopes; assembly: GCF_053919585.1. NCBI lineage: Eukaryota > Metazoa > Mollusca > Cephalopoda > Sepiida > Sepiolidae > Euprymna > Euprymna scolopes. Next base: position 74,592,871 of record NC_136516.1, on the reverse strand, counting down.
ACTCATGATTTAATATTGATCACCCCCCCTCCCCCAGAATATGGAAATCACATCTATAGAGCGTAACCTCGTCACTTTCTTTCTGCACCAGGTTTGGGTCATGAGAAAATGGTTGCCACCATCGAGTCTTTTGTAGAAGTTACTTAAAATTCAAAAAAAAAAAAAAAAAAAAAAAGAAAAAAAAAAGAAAAAAAAAAGAAAAAAAAAAGAAAAAATACAGAGCGTAGTTAAACAAACGACATTATATTATTTACTCATGGGGACAGAATCAGTTAGCGTCATTGAGTATTTTATATAAAGGTAATCGTTTCCCTTATATTTCTCTCTCCACATAAACGGAGACATATAGCTGTTTACTATTCCGCGATGCATCCCAGTGTTGCGTTTATTCTGCATTTTGTACAAGTTAACTATAACTATAGATACAACCTAACTCTAAACTAACCTTAACTCTAACCTCTCCTACCTAACCCGACACACAACAGTAAATAAAAAAAAAATTGTGTGTACACGGAACATGATTTTCGTTTTTATCTTTTATTTTTATTTTATTTTTTATTTTTTGTCTTGCAAAACTCGTTTTAATTAGCGCTGGGATTCTTCTAAAAAAGGACCCACACCATCTCATGGGAAGGCCCATTTACAGCAACATGTTTAAAAGCTGAATGGAAACCAATATATCATTAATGTAAATGTTAGAAATAATTTTGCAATTTTTCTTTATAAGAACCAGAGGCGACGTCTAGGAAAACGAAACGGCCGCCCAAACAAAAACCGAGGCCAGTTACAGCGTGCAAAATCATTTCTTAGCAAAAACTTGAACACCCCTTCGGTAGTTAGTCAAGTAAACATGTCTGTATTCATTTCTGCCCGCAACACTTTGCTTTCATGTTTCCACCAAGGTAACCTTCGAGCTTCTTCAGGTACGTCTCGTTAAACTTGTAAGTCTGTATGTCGAATACAGGAATCTGTATGTAATTTCGAACGGCACTCTGAACGTGTATACCGATAAAACTATCACCCTAGAAAAGACGACATGATTCCATTTCCGTTTGATGAATACCGATTTTCTTTTTTTGTTGCAGATCTACTTCTTGGCCAATTGTGTACAAATCCCACGATCGATAGGATCCTTCTATCATGTCTGAAAGTGACACAATGTTCAACAAGCGTGATCGGAGATGCGTCGCTGTACAACTCATGCTCTCTACCAATCCAAGTTATGACAGCAGGAACATTGCCAGCACCCTCAAAGTTCATCGCTGGATTGCCACGAATCACAGGGACGTTCCCAAGGTGATGAAAACAAAGTTTCCGGCCACAGTTGTGGTCTTTGGTATGGTTTCAAGTAAAGGCCACATCATGCCACCTCACACCTTCGAAGTAAGCTTGAAAGTCAACACCAAAGTGTACCTGGATGTCCTTAAGAGTGTGGTGATCTCTTGATGCAATCAGATGGCGGCTGACAGACCCTAGATGTGGCAGTAGGATTCGGCACCTAAGTCCAAAGAGACGCAGGGAGTGCTACGACTTTGTACCCTTCCCTTACTTGCCTCCTTTCTCACCCAACCTGAGCCCGCTGGATTACTTTGTTTCGTCATACGCTGAAAACATCATCTACATGGCCTCCCACAACACCAACGCTAGCCTGATCCCGTCGGCGCTTGTGGAAATGGCATGTTCCCAGTTCCGGACAGGTATCCAAGTGGTGGTTAAAGCTGAAGGCGGCTACATTGTATAGATGTTAGCTCTACTACATAATCAAGTTACCTGAATTGATTTTTTCAATAAAAGTTTTAAAATAAATCCGTAGCGTTGCTTTGCTTAGGGCGACAAAATTTTCGTTCCATCCTGTAGAACACTAACTCGACTTCGAAATCGAGTGGGGATGATCTCTTCTCTTATAGTGCATCCCTTTTCTCACAGAAGAAACGCTGCTACTATCTCTCTACTTTATCCTTATTTCCATGAAAGATTTTCAACTGAGCGCCAATTTATTTATTTATTTATTTTTATTTTTTTATTACAATTTCACCCCAAACAAGGCACATTGCCACTTTGGTGTAGGGGGCTACTATCAGGGGCAGCAACTACTGGGGCACTATGTTGGGATTTGGGAAGCAAGATGTCGGTTCACGTTACACTTGAACTTCTGCATGTCAGTACAGTTAGGGAAGCAGGGACCTGGAATGGAATTCCAGAGTCTAGCGGTTCTGGGGAAGAAACTACTGGAGTAGAAAGATCTTTTACATCTAGGGATCTCTACTGTGTGGGGGTGGAATTTAGCTGCCTGTCGGGTTTGTCGAGGGTGTCTACGTCGTGGGGGCACAATTGTCTGCAGTTCGTCCTTCCTTGCAAAACATTCATGGAATTCGTCTTGTTATGATAACTGTTATTCCGCAGTTTTTGTAGTGTCAGATCGACTTTCCTTGAACAGGGTTTCTTTCCAAGAATTTCTGCTATATAGAACACACTATCTCAGGTATGCTTTCTTGTAGACTGCAACAATTTCGTCTTCAAATACAATTTGAAAAAAAAATTACTTGTCCTAAACCCTCGCCATGAGTTATCAAACATTATTTAATATTTTTCAATCCTCTTATGATATTCTTCACGATTCAACTGACAATCTATGCACCTCATAAACAGTTATCAACGAGTAGCTTTTGACCTTGATACGTGGAGACACATTACCAAAAAGTTACATGGAACACATTACAATGGGGCTGCTTCCCTGCGGACTACAACATTACCGTTTTCAAATCTAATGTCAGCAACTTTTTTCATTCTATCTTTTTCAATCCTTTTATAATATTCTTCATCATTAAGCTTATAATAGAAGTATAACGTTATCCGGGAAGCAACACACGTGTCCAGTTTCAGTCGCAAAGGAGATTAAGACAAATTATAGGAAATAACTCCAACTCGCTTGTTCTTTGTAGAAACATTTATTTCCTTATTCTCTTTTTCTTACTGCTGTGGCGTCCCTCATATGATTGCCGCCCTTCACGTGATCGCAAACGTTATCCACGTTTCGTTTTTATAGTCTTTTTTTCTTTACTGGTGACGTCATTTCGCATGCATTTACATACGCATATCCGCGCTATGTTACACAACCATTTCACAATTCTTTGTACTCGAGTGGTTTTTTAGTCTTCATAAGATAATAAAAATTTACGGATCTAGTCAACTCCCACGTTTGTCGGAATGAAGAATTCCAACCTCTATGCGGTGCCGAATAATTGTGAACGAATAATTGTTTTAGCTTCTCATTCCAAGCGTACAAATTAATCACATAATTACGTGATGACATGCAATTACCCTATCTTTGCTGTAGTTAGTCAAAACAGCATTGCAAACGATAAACGATAAAGGATATACAAAGTAGTTTCAAAAAACAAAGGATCTGATTTCCACGAAGTTTATTTTTCTTACTTCTAAGGTTGCCGACCCTCACGACCATTCAGTTTAGAGTAATACATCTTTGATTGTCTTAAAGCGTAAATGGAGTGCACGATGTGATGGCGGTGGTGATGGTGTGTGTTTGTGTGTGTTACATATCTACATTTATGCGTCCGTAATAAGTAACCGACACATGGACTCGATAAGATATTGGATTTATCGAACACTTTCTGCTTTCTTTCCTTTATTTTTACAGGCAGGGCTATCCGGCGTTGCCCATTCCAAAAGTGTAACATAGTTCTACTAATCTCCCTAGTCGGCTCCTTAACTTACTCTCCTCCCTCCAGTCTTGTTTTTCACCTTCTCTTCTTCTCTTTCACGCCCAACTAGCCCATTCCTCTCTAAGCATACACACACATACACAGAGACAAATATCTTTAATATAATAGATTCCCCAAGGAATAAGTCGGCATTTTCTTTCCAAACCTCTCTCTATAATAATTTGATTGCAGAAATCGCCCCTGGACCAAAGTCCACTAGGTTTGCTCCGACAGATGTCATATGTAAATTTATTATGTCTAGACTATTATTTTTTTAATTTTTTTTTTACATAGGCATCACCACATTATCAAGGCCAAGAGGCCACTCAAGGATAAGGGTTAAAGCCACTATATTATGTCATCTTACACACATTTATTCGTTATATTAAACGTCTACATTCCATCCTAGGAGCAACAGCATCACAGTCGCAACCATCTATAGTGGAAGTAGTTGCTATTTTTCCCTCTAAATAAAAAACGTACTCCCACCGTTCCCAGTCAACACCGAGAGGTATTCTGCATTTTGGTCAGATATGGGGTTGCACCCTTATTATCTGGCTCATATACTTATATATGTAACATAATTTGTTCTATTCCGAATCCAAAAATAATAATTTCTCCCTTCTTACATTCCACTAAATCTCATTGGCTGACAACTGACTATTCGTTCATTCCAAAATGTAAATCCTCCTACAAAAACGGACACTCCAGAGATTTACCAACATGGCTTTCCTCTATAGAAGAGTCAGTCGTTTTAAATAAAATACCCCAATTACGAGTATATTAACACATCGAAGCATGCAAAACTGCTTACATTTTTACATTGAATATACCGTATATGTTAATTTTTCTTATACAGCTACGCTAGCCTGCGACATTAATTGTGTTTACATACACCGTACATACTGTTTTCCGACTCATCGTCACATGCTGATATCCATTCTTTTTCTTTTTCTAAAAGTGAGATAAACCTTTCTTTTTAAAAAAAATTAAGATTGACTAACATTCTTTCTTTATACACTGATTAAAAAATTTAACACAACCGATTATTACAGCTGAGAGCCGGCTTTTGTGTTATTTGGAGACTTTTAAACTGTCTAAAACGTTTGATTTCTTCCTTTTCAAAAATTTACATAAACCTTTTTTTCTCTTAAAGTACAACTTACTAAAATTATTTCTTTATACGCTAAATAAAAAAATAAATAAAAATCGATTACGTGATTACTACAGTCAAGACCCAGATTTAATGTGATTTGGATGTCTGTCGATGTGTTTTATTTTATAATTTTAAATGAAACACATTGATTAATAAAAATAAAATGTTGGTTTAGTTTACAGTAGATATTGTTCTCGAAAAGAAATAATGCAGGATGAACTTTTACAACGATGAGATGTGCTTTGTTTTATAATTTAAATTTAAAAGCATTGAACAATAAAAATAAAATGTTGGTTCAATTTTCCAGTAGATAAACTTCTGTTTACATTAAGCGACTTACCGGTGTCGACCGAACAAGTCTCTTTCAGTGTTTACATGGTTTAAAAATATTTTTACAAATAAATGGCTAAGTTTAAAGGGGGGTATTTAAAGGGTCGTAACGTCGTAACTTCTCCGTAGGCCAGTCGACTACAACGTTTCCAATTTTGCACCTCGTTTTCCTCTTAGTGTTAAACGTTCGAGCCTGCCTACTGCAGCTAATTTTTTGGGCTATCGCACTGGTACTCGCTGCTATTTACACATTTTTAAAGGGTTGCTTAATTAAAAAAACATTCTTATGGCTCTCACGGGTAATAACTATTATTACATGAACGCAAATAGGTCACCAACCAAAATAAATTGTTTTTGCCTAATTTCCCCAATTGTATTTTCTTTTGGGTATATATATGGAAAGATGTTCGTGCGTACTTTAAACACTTATAACTAATATTAAATATTTTGTTTTATTTTTACACGAAAATAGATCCTAAAACATAGTTTTTGTCTAATTTCCCACAATTTTCTCTTCTTTTTGGTATATATATTAAAAAATGTATGCGAAAAATGTTTCGTTCAAAATTATAAAAAAAAATCTGGTTCTGTTGTCTAACACTTAAAATTTAAAAAGGTTTACATTGTTTCAAATTATGAAGTCTTCTATTTATATTGTTTATAATATAAACAAACTTCTGTACATATTGTTTCAAATAAATAATAATTGTTTATTATTCAAAGAAAACGTTCTGTTATATCATTTGTTTTTCTGCTTATTTAAAACTTTCTAGAATACCGTTTACATGTTTACATGGTAACGTGCAGGTGACTACAAGAATTTAATTTGTTCGAGAGTGTTTTGCAAACTCAAGTCTTGCCAACAAAAATACCATACGCTGAACATTACCCTACCCGCCAGATTAGTACTCAGGAGCCAAACAACACTGCAACAACCAAATTTTATTGTTCGTTCACTGTATTTGCGCGTGGGAATCCTGATAGCGATTATGAAAGTTACATTTCGGCCAAATTTTGTGAGAACGCCACTCCCACTCATAAAATGGGGTGTCTATTCCGAAAGCTGTTCTAAACATAAGGAGTTTGGAGATGTCTATTCGAAAGTCGTTCTTAACATGAGGAGGTTGTGGTTGGCAACAACAACAACAACAACAACAACAACAACAACAGCAGCCGTACTTTGATTTTTTACGCGGGGGCGGGGACATGCTACCACCGGGAAACGCCGGTTAATGGGCCTGCTAGTTAATATTAAAATGGCTGACAAACCTACTTACACCTAACAAAACTTGGCCTAGTTGGGACCTCAGAGAAAGTATAATTTATTAAAAATTTTATTCATCCGGGGCTACACTGATCAAGGATTTACTAACTTTGTGGTCGTTTGTTTTATAGTTTGCTTGCTTTTTTTTCACCTTTAGCCGGACATACCCGCAGACAATTGCCCTTTATATAGATAGATTCCTAGAAAATAGAGAAAATATAGTATCGATCAACGACTTAATCAGTGCATATGAAAGGCAATATGACCCTAGTGCTATAAAAAAATCATTATCGATTTCTACTAAATCTTCTTTAAATGCTTTCTTTTATTCAGTTTCTGCAGAAGTAAAAGTTTACAATTCAGAAACTACCAACTTGTTTTGGTTTGATTGTTTTACGGCATATCAACCTTTTTCATTTTATTTAATGTCGAATCCGGTTATTTTGGTTAAAAAATGTTGCGCTTCAAATTCGAAACGTTGTGAGAATAACACTCAAGTTAAAAAAAATCCGAATTATCAATCCTCATCTAAAAGAAAAAATTATCCCAAACATAATAGTTTCCTGTTAAAAAAAAAAAGATGTTATCTATTAAATTGAGGGAAATTCCTTATTTGAACAAAGCATTCTATCAATTATTATTATTCATGAAAGGAAATAATTAAAAAAACTAGGATGATCACTATGGAAATGACTTAATCACAAAAGAGAAAGTAATTAATTAAACCAGGAAATATAGCCGCCACACGTGAATCATAAATGTCCTTAAATTTTAGATATTAAGTACAGAAACAAAATGGAGGATGAATAACAGGCCTTACTGCAAAGCCAATTTGGCATAATAGTAAGAGTGTTCGCTAATGGCCCAGAAGACCATGTTTCAATCCTTGATCGAGTCACATCAAAAAAAAAAAAAAAGAAATCATGGTACTTGATGCCCTTTTGCTAAACATTCAGCGTTATAAGGATAAAGAGTAAATGGGTGGTTCTGAGAAAGACGTGCCACCATACATAAGGGTGATTATCTATTATATAAATCTCACCTGTCTGTTTAAGTGTATATATGTATGTTTGTTTGTATGTCTGCCTAAAACTTTCGACAGAGGCGACAGATTTGTTTATTTTCTTAATATTACGTTATGATTTGGCTTTCAAGCGCACTTGATGCGTATTTTATTTTATTCAAATATAAAATTATATTTTTACTACATTCTATTAGTAATAATAATAATAATAATAATAATAATAATAATAATAATAATAATAATAATAATAATAGGTATTTATTCCATTTTTTTATTCCATTAGTAATAATTATTATATAATAGTTATTTATCTGTTATTCGATTACTACTACTAATAATAAAATAATAATAATAATACTAATAGGTATTTATTCCATTTTTTTTATTCCATTAGTAATAATTATTATATAATAGTTATTTATCTGTTATTCGATTACTACTACTAATAATAAAATAATAATAATAATAATAATAATAATAATAATAATAATAATAATAATAGGTATTTATTCCATTTTTTTTATTTCATTCGTAATAATTATTATATAATAGTTATTTATCTGTTATTCGATTAGTAATAATGATAAAATAATAGTTATTTATCCTTTACCTTCTATCATTTGTACCATCGGTAATAATAATAATAATAATAATAATAATAATAATAATAATAATAATAATAATAATAATAATAACTAGCGGTACCTGTGGAAATTCCACAGTGGACTCTTTCATATGTAATATATTGGTGTTGGCATTTTTGTGGATGTTCAGCGTAAATGAAGACACCCTGATATTATTGTAGTTCTTTTGTTAAAACTGCAAAAGTATTTATCTAAGCTAGCAGGGACGCCCGGCATAGCCTGGTCGTAAAATATGCTTGAATATGATATTTTAATTTATGCAGATTTCGTATATATTACTATAAGAGTCAATTTTCAATCCATTCTTATATGTTATAAACCTGTGATTTTAAAAATAATAAATATATCCATATGGCTTGGGTGCATCAGCTTGAATCGAAATCGAAACCAAAACTTATGAAGAAAAAAAGAATGTATGTATATATAACTTTAGTTCTTTCAGCTATAATCAAAACCGAAACCAAAACTGATGGAGAGTTCTTGTTAAAATTATTTATTACAAGAAATGGAAAGGCATAACAATTAAACGACAGGCACCCGGGAGAAAAAAAAATGTGATACAGAAAATAACACACACGCTATCGTATTAATATATAGATTAAAATATGGTTCTCATGCAGAGAATAATCCAGATGTAACGCAGCGCACACGCACGCCCGGCTTTCCTCGGAACATGACGTCAACAGCCAGAGTAAGCCGAGCGTCGCCGAGGAAATTAAGCTGTCTGATGTAACAAAGTTGAGCCAATGACAATGTAGCACGATGGTTTTCAACACAACGCACGTTCGCGCAAGTTGAAAATTCAAAGCAGCAGACGAAAATTTGGAAGAGGAAGAAAAGAAAACAAATTAGTAAAATAAAAAAGCTCACCATTTCGTACTTTTTTACCAGAAAAAAACATGAATTTTGCAGGTGTAAGTGAGCAGCTGAAAACACCAGCCGGAGTCCTCGATTTTGTCAAGAAAAAATTTACTGGCACGGATGAAAACTTATGCACCATGTGGACACAGAGGCAATCTTATTATAAGAGGAAAGGTAAGCGATGGCTATGCCTGAAGGTGTCAGGCTACCAAATGCCGAACCTTTATATCATCTGGACTGGTATCTTTTTTGGCAAGTCTAGGCTGACAATTGCCATCATAATTAAAATCATCCATTTGTGGGCGTTCGAGCGAGCAACACAGAAAGACATCCAGCGCGAATGCAGAATGCGATCTACGCACACATACCATTAATAAAACAACGGTCTGAGGAACAACAACAATATCTGTTTTAATATGAAAAAAACAAACAAACAAACAAACAAACTATCCCACCCAGTTTTGTTTGAACTTTTCTAGTTATCAGGGTTTTCCTTGAAAAAATAAAAAAATAACGCAAAAATAACAAAAAAAAAACAAACAAAAAAAAACAATATATGCATCTCGGCTATTGTCTACATGTTATAGCAATTAGTAGTAGCAATAATATTTTAACGAACGAAGGCATCAGCGTCTCTCTCTCTCTCTCGCTCTCTCTCTCAATAAGCAAATTTAAAGAAAAATAAACAATGAAAAAACAAATAACTGCTCAATTTTTTGTCGAGAGATGTGTGTCATAGTTTTTTTTATTACGGAATAACTTAAAATCAATTATTTCTTAACAACTCTTGAAAGATATAACCCTAAATTTTATAGAATTAAAAACAAATATAGTTGTAAGAACACGCTATTCGAATGCTGCCTTGAGTGTTCGTAAATGTGTATTCTGTAATTAATGATAATTTTGGAATTAAATCTTAACCAATCAAATTTGCCGGACAGCGTGACACACAAAAGAACACACACGCTATCGTAATAATATATAGATAATAATAATAATAATAATAATAATAATAATAATAATAATAATAATAATAGTTATTTTTCTCTTATTCCAATATTATCCATCTATAAATCAATTATCTATATGCTATTTCATTAGTATTAATAATAATTATAGTTTTATCTTCTATTCCATTAATTTGGCAGTATGAAAGAAAACACTCATAAATTACAACAGGCTCACCTTTAAACTTCAACGTAAATTTTATTTAAGCAAAAAGATCCAAATTGCAAAAGATGTGTCATCTTTAGTTATCTGTCGAGTTGAGCTGGTAACACCCGGAAAGTGTAATAGTTCATAGTTTATCTTCGTTTTAATGCTGGATACAATGATCCGCTGCCGAAGAAAAGCTGCAACAGATCGATGAGTTAAGTGATGCCTTCCAAGATGGATATTGCTAGTCTGGTAGTCCTCATGGAGTTCACTGTGCATAACCGCCCGAATGGCAGACAAACGACAGTTCAAAATGTAGACTTTAATTTCGTCTCTGCGATACATTATATATTGCAATGATGAAGGTCAATTAATTCACAAAGCACAGCAGTGTTTGATATAATATTTCGCTCAACATAAGGGCATTGGTGTTTGAAAATGATAATAACATTTCACCCCCATATTAGGGCAATATGCGTTTCAATGAGACAAAGGGGGTTTGAGGCTACAAGTGAGTTTTCATGTGTCCATTCCGACCTGTTGTCTATGGGAAAACTGCAGAGCTGAAAAGATAAATTTAGCGCCAAGAATAGCCTCGGCAGTTAGTAAGAACAATCTGATAGATTCAAACAAAATCGTGGGCGGACAAACCGACCAATGAGGAGCCTGCTTGTTTCTTCAGAATTTCTTACAATTAGTAGTAGTAGTAGTAGTAGTAGTAGTAATAATAATAATAATAATAATAATAATAATAATAATAATAATAGCTATCTAGCATTTACTCCATTAATAATTACTATATAATAAAATAATAATTGAATATTTCTTATCTGTTTTTACCTCACTCAGACCTCTCTAATATAAAATCACCCAAACTATATGAATAATTGACCCCAATTATTCCGAATAAAAATAAATTAAAAAAACTCCGTCAATTTTCACCCCCCTATAAACTCAATTAAATCCCATAACTACCCAATAAATATATTAGTGCTTCCCATTTTTTTGACGATATTTATTTTCATTATTATAAACTTGTTATTTCTTCCCTTTTTTTTTTAATTTTATTTTTTTTTTTATTTATAAAGACCTTATACTAATTGGACGTTTGTATTCACCTCTTGAAATGGACGTATCTTTGCTCTGGCTGCACCTGCTGACAGTTGCGATGGGTAGCTTTTGAGATTAATCTCGATATCTCTTCGTCCTTGACACTTTTATGACATGTCCGTGTCTCTTTCTTAGTTTTCTTTTCCTCTTTCTGGGTTGGCTATGTTCCCCTCTCCTTTCTCTCTTCCGGGTCTCTTCTTCTTCTCTTTTCTCTTTCTAATTCAGTTATATTCCCCCCCCTCTTTTTTTCTTTTATGTTGTTATATATTTCTTTTATCTTTTTTATAATTTTTAATTTTAATTTATATTATTTACTATTAGCCTTTTTTTTCACTTTACTTTTTTCTCCCCTTCTATTCCCAATTTTTAATATCAATCCTAATTAAAAATATTATCTATACCTCCACCCACCCCTCTCATATTCTTTCTCCTCCCTCTCCGTCTGTATCCAGCACTCCAGCCCTTGTTTTTGAAATCCATACGTAATTTTAAAAGAATATTTTCCCTTCGATTGTGTTTTTTAAAGTTCAATTTATCTAAAGAGATGGACGTTTTTTTTATTGTCCTGTCTATTGAAACTATTTGTAATGATTTGAGAAGAGATGTACAGAGTTGTTTCTTTGCTTTATCGTTATTTTCATGTCAAGTGCTCGACTGAGCTTCAATCTATGCCCCCACCTTCGTCAAACTTTCACAAGAAACACTTGTTTAGCTGAAAAACTATCAATAATTCCATCACTCTTTATCTGCGCCTAAACCTAAACGTAGATTCCATGAACAAAGCTTCTTTCTTAGAACTGCACGCACGCCCGTGGAACTGTCTTCCGTGTTCATACTTTCCAACCGACTTCAAGTTCAATGTAAACAAGTTCTTGATAAGTCGTTCCCCTTAAGTTAACAAATTTACTGAATTTCCATTACTGACGATGACTATATTGTCCAATTGACTACTATACACTCTTTAACCCTTATCCTCGAGTGGCCCCTGGGCCTTGATAAGTGGTGACGCCTATGTAAAAAACATCCCCGAGGTTTTAAGAATAAAAATATATTTAGCTCTACTCACACATTGAGCAATTTTTTACCCGTCGACAAACCCAATAAACGAGTAATAAAAATTGAACATGCCAATGAATAATAAACACTTACAAGCCTCCACCTTTTGGAAATACTTCAAATGAACTACGAAAATGCTATTTTTACATCTCCAACACATTTGAAAATAATATATATATATATATATATATATATATATATATATATATATATATATATATATATATATATATATTATTTACTATAATATAATTATTAAATACCTACAAACACTGGTGTTTAATCCTATCGGGAATCATCAGTGCAGAGTGTCACGATTAACACCGGTCGATAGATTCGAACCCAGCAACAGTAGCCATCTTTGGTTTCATTAGCAAGGACCTAATTCATTCGGCCACCATTAACCGCGAGAAATACCTTTGAAATTTAAACATTTATTTTTTAAACGTTTTTTAACGTCTGTCAGATTGATCTAATCATTATATGATGATCTGCTCATAAGAGCTAAATTGACCGACTTTTTATTTCAACTGAAAGTGCTCAACGATAAGAAACGAGTTTCTTACCGTTGATGACACATTTATTTACTATAATAATTATTAAATACCTACAGACAGTCGTGTTTCATCCTATCGGGAATCATCAGTGCAGAGTGTTACGATTAACACCGGTCGTAAGATCAGAACCCGGCAACAGAAGCCATCTCTGGCTTCATTAGCAAGGACTTAATCCATTCGACCACCGTTAATCGTGAGAAATACTGTTGAAATTAAAAAATTTATTAAATTATTTTTTAACGTCTGTCAGAGTGATCCAATCATTATATGATGATCTGCTCATAAGAGCTAAATTGACCGACTTTTTATTTCAACTGAAAGTGCTTTGTCAATGTCTTCAATATATTTGTTTTAATTCATGTTGCCTGTGGATCTTAAGCCGAGGAGTTTGACTTTACCGTTAGTGCAAGAAATGGATCCACATTTTCGTATTCGTTCATATAACTTTTGAAGCCGTGTACGAGAAAAAGAGAAAGTGAGGGAAGGTGGGAGAGGGGGGGGGGAGAAATACGTAGACACAGAGAAACAGAGTCAAAATGCTTTTCATTTTAATTCTTAGAAAAAGAATCTTATCAATTTTCGTAAGAAGAGATGCACATGAACTGTTGCAGATGGCACATGATAAAGATAAGGTTATTTTTATCTACGTTATAAGTTCGACTGTCTCAACCAATCCCACGAAATTACTGAACGCTGAGGCTAGAGTTAGTACTATATCTTCACATGCCAACGATACTAAAAAATCTACGATACAAATATTTACTAATTCGACACGTTTATATAAACTTTCGTTTACTTTGACATGTCGATTGGTTGGTAATTTTTCATTACAACCCGCCAACCATTGCAAGTTCATTTATGCCGAGACATGCTTTATATACCAATGTTTTGTATATTAATCCAGCTTATCGATAGACACAGGGTGTTCGAGAAAAAAAAGACACGTTTAGTAAAGGAAACAAACAAACAAACAAACAAACAAAAATGCCATATTTGACCAATAATAGATGTATTCTCAACATTGAGTATGTGTTTACTAGGGGAACTTACGTTGAATACAAGTTGCTCGAAAAAGCCGGATTGATCCTCCATCACGCTAAAATTTGAGCAACTAACAGGTAATCTCATTCAAGGTTAGAGTGAATCTGGTGCAATCTACTATTATGTAACAGGAGCTGTGTGTGTATGTGCGAGTTCGTTCTCTATGGACTCAGAAACGGTTGGTCCGATTTTTATGTAATTTCACTCGAAGATAATTGAGAGTGTTCTCACGTAGGTTTTGTATCGGAATGCATACGATAAGTATCCAAAATTGATAATCGAAAAAAAAAATCTGATTAAAAAAGAAGTCCGATTTTGACCAAACATCAACATCAGAAGTGCATTTAAGAAGTTTTATCACTGCACAAGTAGAAAAGCCCAGCCTATAAAAGTCAATTCTAAATTCTTTTATAAGACAGGGGCGCGTTAGAAATGAATGTTTCTTTTTAGAACACAACTGAATTTTGATCATTGATTTTTGTATGTTTAAGTTTAATTAACGTGATTAAAAATAATTTTTAAAGAATCAACAGTTCGTTCTTTGAGAAGATAAGGTCGCGTTCGAAATAAATGTTTCTGTTGAGTGCACAATTTAACCATGATACTTGACTTTTTAAACTTTAAGTGAAGCCATTATTTATAGATAATCTTATGAAATCAACACTAGATTCTCTACAGTGCAATTTAGACTACAATGTATTATGGACTAAGTCACTGCGGAGAGGCATGTGAAGACCCCTCTCGGTACACTGCTGGAATTGCTTCCTTAGTAGAGTAGACAATCAATCGATTTGATAAAAAAATGGTCGATTTTACCTATTTCGATGACAATGAAACTATGAGAGTGGAACATATATTGATCATTATTTAATCCCGGACAACGCTAGTTCTCCATGCTAGTGTTTATTCAATCGAAATCGGCAGTGAAATAGTTTCTAGTAGTATCCGCATAGACCTCTTTCTGGTGCAGGGGTAAATAATAAGTCCTCATGTATATCATAATGCCCATTGATGAGATTGTAGGCCAGAAATGAGACTACTACTTTGTTAGCAGCATGAATGCAATGTTTAGATGGCTTGAACGACGAATTGATCAGATGTATTAGACAGTAATTAAAAGCATTTTCCAACATTTCAGTTTCTAACAACTGTATTAGAGCGCGAGAACGGAATAGGATTAGTAAAAATATAAAAAATAATATGGTGATATGTGCATAGTGAAAAAGTACTTACGAGGAGCGTTCCAAAAATAATTCCGCCCGAATTGATCAAAGGGAATTGCAGATTGCATTGTTATGATGACTGGACTCGTGCAGATATTGACAGCATGAGACTATAAGAAAGCAACCTTTGTCAGGGACGTGCATCAGAAGCAGAGACGCGTCATTGAATTTCTGGCAAAAGTGCATTGAGAATGGTGGTGACTATGTAGAAAAATTATCTTTCCGAGCACAAAAGATAGCTAGTTTTAATAGTAATTTAATAGTACCTACACCGTCTTCGTAGCTCTTTAACGTTTTGGGTTAAAAAAATAGGAGGTTTTACTTTTGAAACAACTTCCGTATGACAAAGCGCGGGCCGGACCCCCATTCACAGCCATTATTCATCGCTGGCAAAAAATACATTGAGAATGGTGGTGACTATGTAAAAAATAAATTTTGAAGTACAAAATGTCACTCGTTACAATGTTACTACTCTCGTTTTTGTAGTTGACATTTATTAAATCTCAACACTAACGTACTGTGCATGCAATAACCCTTATCCCTGAGTGGCTTCCGGGCCTTGATAAGTGGTGACCACCTTGTAAAAACAAAAAAAGTTCTTCAACCTTTTGAGTTTAAAAAAGGAGGCATCACTTTTAGAACGACCCCCGTAAGAGTGATACTCATACAATTCCGAGCAATTTCGGGTCATCTTGCTAGTTAAGCAAGTGTACATAAAGCATGAAACAACACAACGACGGTTGATATGCCGTAAAATACAGCAATAAATTTAGATTTGAACCCCGAAAACGATTAAATTATTTTAGAATTTGTTTTTCACGTCAAACCCACAATTTGGCCACAACGCATCCCACAAGGAATTAACTGCTTCTCTCTGTATTTACTTGCTCCTCGCGAGGCAAAGTTAAATAAGTAATTGGTTTTATATGTCGGTGGAACAAAAGTAAAAATGGCAGCAATCGAGAAGGCTTTTTCTTTTTCTCTCTCTCATAACAGACACTATACTTGATCCCAACCCGAAAGAAAATAAGTGCTTCTGCCAATGAATCGACTTTAGAGCTATTGTAGAGAAAGTTACTGACACCCCTTTTCCATACATAGTGAACTATTCCGTATAGCATATCAAAAACGACCATGCCAACCTCGAAGAGTCAGGCCGTTCTCCGTATACATTACAAGCCAGTTATCTAACATATACTTATTGCACTATTCACTTACAGTGGTACAGTGTTTGAATGACTATTAAATACCGAGTTTAATAGGAAAGTTCTACTTCATCATGGCTGCGAAATGTTAAAAGTGATATTTTCCTGAAGGTTGAAGGTTAAATTCTCAGTATGGGCGACTGGAAACTACAGTTGCGAATTACTTAGGACCTCTATCCAGAGTCATGGCTGACGGAACAAGAGCACGTGAAGTAAGTGAAGTAAATAAATGGTTCCGTTTAAGTTTCCGAGTTCGACAGAAATATTTCTGTGTTCAACTAAATACACCAGAAAAGAATCAGAGGTTACATCGGCCGAACCGTTGTGAAAATTATATTCAAGATGAGAACAGTAGTCCGACAAATCCAAATAATACCATTTTTTTTTAGTTTATCGTCTTTTTTGTTTCACGCGTTTCTTTGTTTGTTTCTTTCTATATAACTGTATATATTTCAAAATATACGAACATTTTGACGCCTTTTGTGGTTTTTACCAAACATACATTTTTTTAAAATAATTTAGAACATCAAAAAATGTTATATAATATGTTTGCATTAAATGAATCAAATCATGTTTTTCCGAGACTTTTCACAATGTATGTCTTTTTCAAAGTAGACTTTTCTCTTTTTTTTATTTTCTGATATTAACAACAACAAAAAAGAAAAATCTTCTTTGAAAAAAGACATATATAGTCGAAAGTCGCCAAAAAAATGTTTTAAAATTTTATTCATTATTTCATGTTCTAAATTCTCTAAATAATTTGACAAAATAATGTTCGCAATGCTGTGACCAATCTCTTCTATAAACTTAGTTTTAAATAATTCGTGAACTGAAATTCTTTAAATTCCGATCAATTACGCCCATAGTCATGTCTGGTTATGGCATGCCAGGTTCGATTGCTGTCGGTTCTACCTCACTACTCTATTTGTAGACAGCCTTTTCGTGCTCCATCTAGTGAGGAACTACGGTTAGATGATGTGACACAAGGGACGAAAAGTGGGATTGAAGAGTAAGCCTCCTAGAGGAAAAGCACTCTAGACTGCAAAAAACTGTCTGGGCAACCCCGTCGGAGCATCTTCGGGAATTAGCAATAAATCAACCCCTTCTTAAAGGGATAAGACAAGACCTGGGAAGGTGGACCCTCTAGAACTGCACAAGACCAGCAACATACCACAGTCAAACGGGAAAAATCAATTTCAGAAATGGGTTTGGTGTCGAGAAAAAATCCCGGCAGGAAAAAAAAAAAGAAAAGAAAGAAAAACAATAGAAAAATCAGGAAAAGAACTCGAAGGACTAAACTCCAGTCCCAAAACTAACGCACAAACAATATGGCATTCCAGTCTTTAGAAAATAAAAAGGCGTTTTATGAAACATTTCGTGATAGAATTCAGAAGCAACGTCTCAACGTGCAAATATGAGGAAATTGTCAAAATGCCTAATTTGGGTCGCGTACGAAATTCCAGTAATAGAAAAATCGCTATAAAGGAATGCAATGTTGCCAGGGGTGACTAAGCGATAAGTTAAAAATCTTATGACACCACCAGGTGGAGGCGGAAGCGGTGTAGGAATATCTGATGAAATGAATTTATTTAAAGTTTCTATTGGTCAACTTTCTTTAAATTAATTTGACTTCGCGTGCTGACGCATAAACTATATGCGTTGATCTGATAAAAACGATCGCTAATATAACTAGCAAATATACACGCTGTCCAAAAAGTCACTGAAGGATTAAAAATCTTTGCCATTTTACCATTAATGATTAATTTTTTCTCTATTTCTAATATTTTACAGATAATATTTTGGAAATAAATTATGGATAAGTATAGCACTGAACAACGTACGCAAGTTGTGAAATTGTTTTAGCAAAATCAGGGATCAATTATTTTGACTCAAAGAGTTTATCGACGGCATTTTCATGTAAGAGATAGCTAAAGTCACAAGTGGGGATATCTTCAAGAAAAAGTCTGTTAACAAACCCAAACCCTTTAAGAATTGAAAGAAAACATCAAGAACAAAATAAAGGAGTTTAATCGCAATCCAGAGATTCTGCAATCTGTCATGAATAATGTTTTGGAAAGAGCACAAATATGCGAAGCAGAAAAAGTTAAAAAAAAGAAAACTTTAAAAGACATTATTTTTCATATTCATTTTGGATTCTTAAAATTAACGCCCAATGTC
>NC_136516.1:74521845-74569345 GCF_053919585.1 Euprymna scolopes | reverse complement strand
GTCAGTTAGAACGGATTTTCACATAACACCTTTATCCGTTACGTCACGTGTTGTGAGAGTAATACCGAGATGAGAATAGTAGTCCGAATAATCCAAATAATTCAAATTATCAATCCTTATCTAAAAAAAAAAATCCGAAACAAAACTAACATGTACAGTTATTCCCTAATTTAGTCACCAAAATATTATTTGTGTCCATTTTTTATTAACATTTTCACCCCAAACAAGGCACAGTTCCACTTTGATGTAGGGGGGCTATTATCAGGAGCATAAGTTGCAGAGATACTATGTAGGGAGTTGAGCAGCAAGATATCTGTTCACATCACACTTGAACTTCTGCATGTCAGTACAGTTGGAGAAGCAGGAACCCGCAAGAGAAATTCAAGATCTTGCAGTTCTAGGGAAGAAACTGTTAGAGTAAAACGCTTTCTTACATCTAGGGATCTCGAGTGTGTAGGGGTGGGACTTTGCTGCTTGTCGGATTTGACGGGGGTATTTACGCCGAAGGGAGTGTAGTTCGTTGGAGCATCCACCATTAAAATACTGAAGGAATGCAACATTTCGTCGGTGGCACAGAGGTTGGAGCTTAGATGACAGTTCAGGACCTATCAGGTTGGCGACTCTCTTTTGAATCCTATCCAGGAGTGAGAAACTAGTAGCAGATGCACCAGCCCAAATGTGACAACAATTGAACTATGAAATAGACATGAAATACATTTATCAGATCATTTTTCGAAAGTACTCCAAAACCTTACTTTACGGAAAACAGACATCTTGCTAATAAAAGAATTAACTTAATTAAAAAGTAAGAAATGTGTTTGTATTTGCTATTCTCGAATAAGTTTAGCGTTCTGAAAAAAAGTAATTTGAATTAGCTTAATTTCCTTGCAGTGCTTCAGGAATGTTAATATTTTGTTATTACATAAATCGGATTATGTAAAAAATGCGAAACGAATTTAATCAGAGAAAAACATGTATACGTTTTAATAATAATGTAGCTATTTTAAAGTTACGAAGACAGCAATCTTTATATTTCGGAAAACGGGGAACATTCGTTATTTGATATTATTTGGATTCAACGGACTACTGTTCTCACCTTGAGTGTAATTTTTACAACGTCTCGGTCGATGTAACCCTCGACTTTCTTTAGGTGTATCTTGTCAAACTCGGGAATGTTTCTGTCGAACTCGGGAATTTAGACGGAATAGGACAGACTTGTCCGCAAGAACCCATGGCGCAGTGGTTAAAGTAATTGGTAAAATCAATTGTAAAAAAGTGATATCCTCCTGAAGGTTGAAGGTTCAATCACCAGTGTAGGCAACCGAAAAAGACGATTACGGATTTCTTAGGACCTCGATCCACGCTACTCTCGTGAAGTAAATAAAGGATTCCGCTCGAAAATTCACAAATTCGTCTACATAATAATTTCCCACACTCTTTATCTGTGCCTAAACCTAAACGTAGATTCCATGAACAAAGCTTCTTTCTTAGAACTGCACACCTGTCGAATTATCTTCTGTTTGCCTGCTTTCCAGATGACTACAATCTGATTGTCTTCAAGTCTAACATAAACAAGTTCTTGATGAACCGTCCCTCTAAGTAATCCAATTTACAAAATTCCCACTACTTATGTTTACTACGCTATAGTTACAATGACTAATGTATACCCATAAATCCTTACTCTTGAGTGGCCTCCGGGCCTTGATAAGTGGTGATTTCTGTGTAAAAAAAAAAAAAAATCCCAACTCCTGTGTGTGAAAACTATTTTGCTTGTAAGTCAATTAATCTCGTGGAATCACTGTATTAGTTTGCTTCCGAGAATTCAGGCTAGTTCTAAAACAATTTTAGGGATCATCAGTTGTTTACCATAAAAACAATTTTGTTGATTAAAAAGTAATAATAGTATTTTATAAAATCGCCCACCAACAGTCCTGAGCAAACGCCACAACCCTTAAAAACAAGAACAAAAACGTTACCGATAAAATAATTATAAAATCTATCTATCTATCTATCTATCTATCTATATATATATATATATATATATATATATATATATATAAATAAAAAAAGTAGCTAAATAAATATCTGCAAGCTAAAAATAAAAAAATAAGTAGCTACATAAATATCTGCTAAAAATAAAAAAAATAAACCTAAGTATGTGCAGTCCTCATTTTCCAAAAAGAAGATATTAAACGGAGGCTGAAGATAGTTTAATATATTTCGACTGTAAACTGCTCCCTATATATTGGACTTGAAACCAGCGGTACCGATGTTTTTTAACCTTCCGTAATATATAAAACACATACAATTCCTATCTACATATTTTAGTTCGAATCCTTTTCAACATTATAACATTTTTTTCTTCAATCAAATTTCAGTAACCGCGATAATATCCTTAAATACCTGTAAAAATGACCTGAATAATTAACGTATTTAATAACAAATGAACTACTACTACTACTACTACTACTACTACTACTACTACTGAAACACCTTTATAAACATTCTAAAATCAATTAGGTGTTAGTTATTATTTACAATAGATTTAAAAGTACTCGAGTCAACAGCTACTATGGTAGCTACATTGGACAGTTTTTACCAGAAGAAAGGAAATTATTAATAAGAGTGGAAAAGATCAAAGCCAAACACTGATGACAGGAATTGTTTGTGTTATTTAATGAAATATGCATAAAGGAAAGAATATATATATATATATATATATATATATTGTTTTAACAAAAAATAATGCATTAAAGAATGAATTGATAGCAACAAATAGTGTATTTCCACGTTAGTTAAAATATCGATCGCCTTGAGTTACTTCCCTGTCAACGTTATGGATACAAATTATGATTTTGGTAACTTATAATTTAACTAAACCTTTAAAATTTCGTACGGTAGTCACCTCCCTTCCTACTTCTAAAATATCCGATATTCGTAAATCTTAATAGGAAGGAACGAAAGAAAATAAAAAAAAATTAAAAAATAAATTGAGATTCTTAATTTTAAATGAAGAATGAGAATAAACTAAGCATAAAGTAATGTTAAACTTTCTTTCCTTATTGAATCAGTTTTAAACAAAAACCGTTTTTTTAGTCACGTAAATAGGATAGCCGATATTTTTGTAAATAAACAAAGCAAATTCCAGATACGAAACTAACATATAATCGCAACAATATAACTTAGTTGATTAGTCCGTATTAGAAAAAATAATTAAAATTAAATAAAGAAATAAAGAAATTTATTTGAAGAAACCAAAGAATAGTATTAGTAAAACATATTAAGTTGACATAGGTAATTAGTGGTAACGTTGTATGATAATTTGTTTGGAATTTCTTTTTTTTAAATGAAGATACGAAAATAGGTAAATATATAAATCTTTAAAAAATTTTGCAAAGATGAGATTTAGGTAAAATATTTTCGCTTGTTTTCTTTTCCTTATAAGGGAAATGGTTTCCATAATGTTTTATTGTTAAAGTGTTTTTTATTCAATAAGTTTGACGAAAGTCTGTTCTTGTGAAAATTTTCAAACGACATAATGAATTTGTCCGAATAGTCCTGAAACAATTGTAACTAACGTTGAAATACACTATTTGTTGCTATCAATCCGTTCTTTGATGTCTTGGTTTTTGTTAAAACAATATACGAATGCTCAATTAGGAAATATAATAATTTTGTAGCTTACAGTTTAAGTCATCTCTTTTTGGCTTAAAATCTATTGGTATATGAACGATTACTGAATTTTCAATTATATAAACCCAGAAAAATTCGGAATACTATAAATAAGACCACACACACACACACACACACACACACACACACACACACACACACACACACACACACACACACACACATATATATATCCACAGTAGCGTCCAACACTAAGGGACAAATTTTTAAAACCTAATAATTGTTTGAAATAACAACTGTGAAAAGCTGAAATTTTGACAACTAGTTATAACATACTAAAATTTGAATCATTTGCAAAAGATAGAAAAAGAATTATAACAATTATTTATTTATTTTCAAAATAGGAACGTACAAAAATAAGAGACAAAATGAAGAAAAACAATTTAAATAGCCAAAAAAAAAACAATAAAAATACATTTACAATAAATATTTAGTAGATGAGCCCCTTTTCTCAATGACAGCGGCACATCTTCGACTACAAGAAAGAATCAGTTCTTGACAATCCTCGATACTAATTTTAGACCATTCTTCTTGAAGCTTCACCCAAAACTCCTCCATGTTAATGGGATTTCTTTCCATAACTTTCACTCCTAAGGTCTCCCAAAGATTTTCTATTTGATTTAAGTCAGGACTTTGCGGTGGACAATCCATAATTTCGAAACCTTGCTCGCTAAGGTAATTCATTACCATCTCTGCCTTGTGACATTGGCATTATCTTGCATAAAGGTAGCCCTATCGAAACCTGAATTCTGTATGATTGGCACAACATTATTTTGAACAATGTTTTTATAGATGTGTGCGTTTACATGAGTTTGTAACCGGATAAGAGGCGTTGTACCTTGGCTAGAAAACATTACAAATACCATGACACTTTCGCCCCCAAACTTGACAGTTTTCTTAGTACACTTTGCACTTGATATTTCAGCAATACGTCTCTTTACATTGTTTTTTTTTCCATCATTTCCAAATAAAATAAACTTGTTTTCATCAGTGAAAAATACTTTTGCCCAATTTTCATATGTCCAAATTACATACCTGTTTGCAAACTCTAATCTTTTCTTCTCATTCTTTGAACTGACAAATGGTTTCTTCCCTGGGGTTCGATTAAACAGCCCTATTTCTTTCAGTCATCTAGAAACAGTCTGTCTTGACACATTAACACATGAGGTACTATTCATAACCCTTTTAATTTCTGTGCAAGACTGTCCGGTCCTGGATATGTCCTTAAATTATATCTGATGATGAGGCCCAATCTTGCGGGCTTTGGGGAGTGTGGAGCCACCCTTTAATTGTCATTGCGCCCAGGTCCTCTCTGACCCGGAGTGGTAGTACCTGTTAGGGTCCTAACTATGGGTTAAATAGAAACTGACTTTTAAAAATTCTATTAACATTTTTTTCTTCAAAATCACTGGATTCGGTATTAAATAACTTGAAAAGGGTTGATATGCCGTAAAACAAAAAAAAACCAACCAACCAACCAACCAACCAACCAACCAACCTTAAAACGGTCCTTTAATGACATACACTGCATTATTCATTTTTCTCTTGCCGAAGTTTTGCCGGGTCTGCCGGTTTTAAAAGCACTAACTATTTTGCCAGTATCATTGTAGGATTTAACAATCCCGCCTACAACACTCTTGGAACGTTTCCCTTTCTCTGAAATCTCTCTAATGGTGTGCTTTCCATTGTGTAGCTTCACAATAGCTTGTCTAACAGAGTAATCAAGATTTTAGCGTTTCGCCATGGTGCCGGCTGATGCAACGTTTACAAATGACTAAGTAAGGCTTATTCTTTAGAGGAAATAAAAAAAATTAAATATAGCATACTGTTTACATTGTTTTTTTTCTTCAATTTTGTCCCTTACTTTTGGGCGCTCCTATTTTGAAAATAAATAAATAATTGTAATAATTCTTTTTCTATCCTTTGCAAATGATTCAAATTTTAGTATGTTATTATGGATGATAACGACTACCAGTTGTCAAAATTTCAGTTTTTCACATTTGTTATTTCTAACAAATATTAGGTTTTAAAGTTTTGTCCCTTAAAAAACGACCGTGGTGTCTAACTCTGTCCCGTGGAGAGGCATAGTAAATAGGTACTATATAGATATGCCTTGGAAGTTTTTGAACCTTTATAAACCTTTAAACTATATAAAAAAATAAGGGCAACAATAAAGCTTTTTAGCGTTTGTTGGAAAATTATTTTATCAGTAAGTTAACTAACCTCCTGGAATCACTGAATCAATTTGATTTCATGAATTCACAACAATGTTATTTCAGAGATCATCTTTCTAAGAGTGTTGTACGCTCCTATATGGTTTACTATTATGGAAAACTGATCACATATGATGATAGAAGATGTATCGAGACACAGGAATGGGTATGTTTGATCTGGCATAATGATGATTCATTAAAATTGTGGAGTCTGCGTACGCGCCTGGTCCACAAAGTATGGAAATAAAAAAATAAAAAATTAAAAAAAAATCGTTTACAAGTGTTTTTGATATAGATGTATATAATAATACTTTGATAAGTATATTTTAATTTAAATAGGGATGGTATAATAAAATTGTGGGGTCTGCATTCGCGCCTGGCCTCCATAGAATGGAAATAGGCACGAACTTTAATAAAGCCTTTTTATATCTATCTGCGTAAGTATACTTTGATAATTATGTTTCAGTTTGAAGAAATATAGTATAATAAAATTATGGAGTGTTCGTTCGCGCCTGACCTCCATAGAATGGAAATATGTCACAAAGTTTAACAAGTTTTTTTTTAATATAGATCCACAGAATATTGTGATAAGTGTTTCAGTGTGAACAGGTATGGTATAATAAATTATTGGGTTTATCTATTTTATTTTTATTTTCATCATATTTGCTTTGGTTTTGATAACTCCAAATTCGAAGCTATCTCTTTACAACCGTTCCTTTTCATAACCTATCATACTTTCATAAATCAGAGTTCGTTTTCTGTAAGCTGTTTTTGAACCCAGTCAACGACGGGTACTTTTGCTAGTATATATATATATATATATATATATATATATATATATATATATATATATATATATAGTTTTCTTTCTGGTCCATACTCTTTTCGGTGTTCAAAATGTGATTTATCAAGCTGTTTAAATTAAGGTTAATTAGAATTAAGGTTAATGGGTTAAGGTTAGGGTTAATTGGAATTAAGGTTAAATGGACAATATAAACAAATCGCAGATCACATAATGAATTAGAATTCAGTAAATCGAAAATTGAAAGATCGCGTTTCCTTCTTTATTATTTACTTTTCTACTGATATGAAATTCGATTACATGTAATTTGTATCCCTGAGACAGTGAACAGTAATATTTTATTATGTAGTATTAAAAACAAGTTCTTATCTAGCTGGGTGTGTTCTCTAGCTGTGTATTCCTTCTATTTATTTAACTCTTTCCTAATCTCTCCTTTACGATCTGTGATCGTCTAGTCTCTAAGTCTGTTTTAACAACCGTGCTCATCTAGTAGTCGTGAACGTCTAGTTTCTCTCTCTCTCTCTCTCTCTCTCTCTCTCTCTCTCTCTCTCTGCGTGTGTGTAAACATATAGCAACATATACAGGATGACATACCTGTCCTCTGCTGGATCACTGGGAGAGTCGTCGATCATTTTGAGGGAGCTGGTTCTATTACAACAAAGATGCATGCAAGACAGGAACCCAAGACAATGTTTGTCTTTATATATATTTTTATTCACTCCCCAGGATTTTCGTCACAACAGAAAGTAAAGTGAATGACGATCTTTAGCCTGTGGTTTCTCTGCATGCATTTGGAAACCGTTGCCCCCTTATGGGGAGCCTGTTTAACACACGGCGTCTAAGAACGAACTCACTAAAATTAACTCAGGTTCTTCAAACCGGAACGTTTGACACGTAAGATCCGGTCCCCGTTTGCATACCTTCCGGTGCAACTTGATCGGTTACCCAGTTTGATTCATGTCACAACATGACTCCTTGATCTTTTCTGCACCTGTAATGCTCGCTCGACCCATCGTTTCCCACAATTCACTATTATTTACTTCGTTAGACATATATACAATTAGATAGATAGACATACAGACAGATAGATAGATAGATAGATAGATAGATAAATAAACAGGCAGGTAGATAAACCGATAATTGAATAAATGCTTTCTATCCGGCGTTGCCTGGTGATTACATAGCAATTATCATTTAGCTACCAGGGAGTAGTTTTTACCCGTCTGGTACGAAAAAAAAAGAACGGTAAAAAAAATAATTCTTTAGTTTCAAATATATAAGACTATCAGAAAAACCCGATGTTGCCCGGGATCATAAAACAAAATAGGAGTGGTTAAAATGTATGCGCAACATATTTATATTAAAACTTCCATGTCTCAATCCGTATCTCTCTATCTTTCCACATTTTCTTGTTTTTCCACAACCCTCACCTTACTCTCCATTTCATCTCCTTTTTATAATGAATAACATTTGTAAATGGCTGAAAAAAAAACCCTAAAAAAATAACTCCCTGACGAAACCTAGCCCACTTGTTTCTTAAAAAATGAATACTTTATTTACTTAAGTTTGGATAACAACGGCGATCAGAAATATACCAACTTTGTGGGTATTTTTTTTTACCTTTAGCTGGACATACACGTATATACACAGATGGGCACACTTTCTTCATATAACAGGGTAGCGGAGCTATTCGGCGCTTTCCAGGGCAAAAATGTCATTAAAACTTCTATAATTCTACTCCTCCCTATTCGTCCCCCCTTTCCCCATTCCCCCCCCTTATTTCCACCATCTTTTTTCTCCGCCAGCCCATTCTTCTTACTGGACACATACATACGTACATACATACATACATACATACATACATACATGCATACTTACATACATACACACACATACATATATACATGGTAGCTTACTTCAGTTTTGACAGATTATGGATATCCACTGTAAGGGTTCTTGCGCCTGGAATTTTTGTGTCAAGAGTTGTGCAATATCCAACCACACCTCTCCTGAGTCGGCGAGATAAGTGGAGAGCATATACAGTACCCGCTAGTCTCAAATGGTCACTCGTCTGGTATTAGCTAGGCTCAAAGGTGCTTAACTTCAGTTATCTGAAGAAAACTGCTGTGTCAACGTTGTTATGCTGTACCATACATGATGATTGCAACGTCGTGTCAGACGAGTGCCACTCCCTCAGACACTTAGTCCACGAGCCCAAAAAATGACTTCCATCGCCACAGGACCATTTTAATAGACAAATGCCTGAGGAAGTATCTATACACAGATGATGTTACAGAGTCTTAGCTTTGTACGACAGCTAAGTCTCCCTCTCGGTTCAAAATGTTGAGATCCAGCAACAAGCAACAGCAAGATAGCCAGCAACAAGTTAAGCTGCAAACCAGCTTAATGCGGGTACTGGTCTCTTGCTTTATGGTTTTTAAATCAGAGATTTGCTTCTCCTAGAAAGGTTGCCTTCACCATGGTTTACGGGAGCCCTCTCCACCCCAACACACATATACACACAAATATACACGGTGCTAGTTGGCCATTGACCCAGAAAACGGGTTCATTCGCCCTTTGGAAGGTCTTGTTTTTAATCCTTCAGGGAGACTAGCCGCCCTCCTCACCAAACAAGTCTGGTCGGGGAACCAGTTTGGTCGCCGGTAACCCGACTATGAGGCAGGTAGTACTGGGTTACATGGTACCAGTAGCATATGCCATGACCTTACATACATACATACATACATACATACATACATACATACATACATACATGATGATTGCTACTTCTTGACAGAACTTTGC
Organism: Euprymna scolopes; assembly: GCF_053919585.1. Classification (NCBI taxonomy): domain Eukaryota; kingdom Metazoa; phylum Mollusca; class Cephalopoda; order Sepiida; family Sepiolidae; genus Euprymna; species Euprymna scolopes. Next base: position 74,559,832 of record NC_136516.1, on the reverse strand, counting down.
CACCTTTTCCTTAAGTGTCATTGTGTCCGCGTGCACGTAAATGACTTTTTATCCAGCTTTAGTCCTATATGAAACTTCAGAAATGTGGCATAAAACATTCCTTCTTGTAAAGTTGATCGTATATGTGAATCCTTGAATGCCGTGTCAGCCACTTTAAGATTTGCAGATTAGACCACACATATGAAAACTTAGCGTTGCCAGGTGTGCTGTTGAAGCCCCCTCATAAGACTGTTGTTCCTGCCTTTAATTGTGTGATTTCATACGATTAAGAAAACCAGCGTTTGACAAAAGGTATCTGCCACATAGAGTGCACTTCAGTTCCTGTTGTAATTTCTCTGATATATCTTCGTCCTGCTTTCTTAAAACGCGTTTTAAGACAGCAAGATCTACACGCTGCCCTTCAAAAAATCTTACACAGTGATCGATCTTTCGTTTGGGCTTTCTAATTATGCACATCCATCTCAACTATTTTCAAGTTGTTTTTCAGAGAATTCTTAAATCTTTTCCTTGGTTTTTGTCATGATCTTTTACCTCTATCTATCTCGGTATAAAACAGTTGTTTAGGAAGTCTTTTGTCCTCCATCCTAACCAAGTGTCCAGTCCAGCGCGTCTGATTTTGAATGATTTTCATTTCAATACTATTACTATTTGATCGCTGAAAAACCACACTGTCAGGCGTTAGAGTCCTCCAGTTAATATTAAGTATTCTTCGGTGAAACCTTTCCAATAACTTGAAATGCCTTCTATATATTGTCCAGGTCTCTGATCCACATAGCAATGTAGTGATAACGCATACTTCGTAAACGCTTAGCTTTGTTTTTGATGAAATTCCCCGATCAGACCATACACGTTTCTCAAATTTGCCAAAAGCAGGACTGATTTTGGCTATTCTGTGATTTATATCAGCATCACGCGTACAGTCCTTACTCAGCGTACTACCCAGATAAACAAAATTGTCTGTGACTTTTAACTTCTTACCATCAACCAAGATGTTTGGTTCAACATATGGCATTCATATATGAGAGGAATACATAACATATATTTTCTTGAGGCTGATAATAAGTCTGAAAGCTTTGCAATCTTCTGACAACTCGTCCATAATCATCTGTGTGTCTGTTTCTGAGTGGGAAACAAGGTCTGCATCATCTGCATATAAAAGTTCAAGAACAAGGTTTTGAAAAGTCTTCGACTTTGCATTGAGACGTCTAAGGTTAAAACGTTTACCTGATGTGCGAAACCGAAACTTTACCCCAATGTCGCAATACATACATACATACATACATACATACATACATACATACATACATACATACATACACACATACACACATACATACATACATACATACATACATACATACACACACACACATACATACATACATACACACATACACACATACATACATACATACATACATACATACATACATACTCTCATTGTATAATTTATTCCTCAAGAAATGAACTGGGATTTTCTTTCAAAATTATTACATAAAATGTCTAAAGATTACCCTCCCCTGACGTGACCTTGTCTAGTTGAAGAATTAATAATTGCTTTCAGATTTTAGATTTTAGATATTAGTTAGTAATGCGATCAAGAATATAACAACGTTGTGGATGTTTTCTTTTTAGTTTCTTTTACTATTAGCTGGAAATACATACATACATACATACATACATACATACATACGTGTAAATATGTATGTAGTTATGAAAATAAACTGGAACCATGAGAAGATTATCACTCCAGTAATTATTAGGAGTAACTGAACTCTTGAAGAAGAATTTTAAAAACTACCTGGTAAATATACCCGGCGGACCAAGTGCAGGAGAGATTCAAGCAGTTGCACTTAAAAAGACTGTCAGAATCTTAAAAGATCTCTTGGTTAGAATATATGAGATAGTGAGTGAATGTTTGGCATCCGATAGGATGCCCATCCCCAGCTTGAACAAACTGATAAGAAAATTAAAAGAAAAGAAAACAAACATACATACGACTGCCTTTTATATAATAAATAGTTTTATATTAAATTTTTGTGGCTTTTGTACAACACCCAAACGAGGGTGTCTCTTTAGTCAATCTTTGTGAATATTTTATGTTCGCCGTTCTGTTAAATAGTGTGACGCTGTTCGTGTTAATTACATTTAGAGAATTTATGCAGTTATCGGTTCAGATTACGACGTAAAGATATTAGGAAGAAGGAAGTAAAAAAAGGGGGAGGGGAATAATAGCAGAAAAATATCAAGAAAGTTGGAAGTCATTTTGTTTTGTTTTTAGATATTATATTGAACTTCTATTTTTAGTTAAGCTACTTTACTCTGAGTAAACCAATGTTAACACGTTGAAGTCAACTCTCTCTCTCTCTCTGTCTTTGTCTGTCTGTCTGTCTGTCTGTCTCTCTCTCTCTCTATATATATATGTATATATATAACTACTTCATTTACTCACATAAATTAATATACGAAAGTATAAATTTATGCGTAAACTTTAAGTATTTACTTCAACAGTGTTCAATACGTAGGTAGAGCTAGTTAGCAAGTTATAAAATATATATGGCGATTAGTGGATGAAACGCGGAATATTCAGTGTAGCTTAATCGCCATATATATTTTATAACTTACTATATATATATATATATATATATATATATATATATATATATATATATATAGAGAGAGAGAGAGAGAGAGAGAGAAAGTGTGTATGTGTGTAATAGCAATTAGATTTTTAAAAAGTGGTTACAAATACCAACGATCTCTTTTAGATTAAAAAAATATCCTTATCGCACCAAAAGGCCTCTTAAGGCTTAAAAAATAAAATAAAAAAGAACGATATAAAAACACTCCCTTACAAAGGTTCACAAACTATATTTACTTCAATAAATTTGGTGTCTTCTCCCCTCTTCACCCCCTCCCATTTATGCTGACGAGGAGACGATATCCAGAAATATTTTACTTATTTCTCGATGGTTTTATTTGTAAATATCGAAGGAATAAAAGGATATTATACATATAAACACAATTTTATGTTTTCTTCTGTGAAAACTTGATAATTTCATGCACTTTGTATATATATATATATATATATATAATTTTTTTATGTAAATACAGTCATATCTTGCTACGATGTGCAGACCGTTTCAATCATATTAGATATCATCAGGCAAGAAAATTGAAACGGTCTGCACATCGTAGCAAGATATGATTGTATTTACATAAAAAATTTAAAAAATATATCTTTCTCTTTTATAATTGAGCATTATCAACGACTCCTGTTGAAATTCAATTATTTTGAATTTTTGATATCTTCCCACCAAAAAACTATATATATATATATATATATATATATATATATATATATATATATATATATATATATATATATATTAGCAAGGGTACCCCGCCTTACCTGACTTGACATGAAGTTCCGTTTGAAACACGCCTGCTATACTAATCATTTTCATCATGGGTAACGTGGATACCCCCACAACAATTTCAAAAATAAAAGAACGGATAAAAACATGTAATACAATCGCCCCCCCCACCCCAAAGAAGTATCTGATACCCTCTCCACCAGATATTTCGGCAGAACGGATCACTGTCCTAAGAAAACTCACGATTTTGTGAACCTAAAAACAATAACGTTTATAAACATTAATGCGTGCATTTATTTTTTATTTTGGTATATGTGTAGTTTAGCGGCGTATATTATTTGCCAGACAAAAAAAAAAAATAAAAACTATTTACTTTTATATAAAACACATTGTTAGAGCCAAAGGCTGAAATAAAACCAGAAAAAAATTTCATTTTTTTTTTTTTATCATTTACATTTATTATTCGAGGCCGCTATATTGCTTTTAAAATTTTGCCTTTCTAAGGTTTGGCAGATTGGCCTTTATAAGCTCTTTCATGAATTATGTTTTTGACGCCATATTTTTTTTTGAAATGAAAGAGTATAAAAAAGGCCAAATTTGGCCTTAAAAAGCCAATCTGTCAAACCTAAAAAGGGCAGATTTTAAACGTGTTTAGACGTGCACATTTAGTCTAATAAAAATGATAAAAACAACCATAAAAATGACATTTTTTTTGTTTTATTTCAGGCTTTGAGTCTAATAATGTTTTATATAAAAATAAAGTTTTTATAATTTTTTTGTCTGTCAGATAATTTACGCCGATAAACTACACGTTTACCTTTATTTTTTGTAAGGGCACGTTTTTACTGGCTTTTTTGTAAATAAAGGGAATTTTCGATTTGCTTGATTTAGATTTATTTTATGTTTCTAATGTAATCCCCTCCTCCAAAAAAAAATGAATTTGTCATATTTTGGGGGTTGTTTTGTCTATTAAATTGTTAGGTGAAAGTAGAGAATTGTCTCATATAATTTAAAAAATAATTAAATTTATCGTTATTTTATGTTTCCAATGTAATTCCCGCTCCCCACCAGAACAAAACAAATTGTATCTGTCAGATTTTGCCCTCCCCTCAATCGCCAAACTTAAAAAAATGCTAGAGGTGACAGGTCTCGTTGAACGCTTAGTGACCCAACAGTGGGTGTTCATTTTACGTTGAATTTATATAGAAAAGTGATCCCTCACGCTATGCTATCTTTTTTTTCAAAAATTCTTCTCTCATAATATTTATAAAGGCTATTTAAATGTATTAGGCTGAAAAAAGTAGATCTCCATTTTTTTAGGGGTTAAAGTTTAACCACTAAAAAAATAAAGATCGTGAACCAACGGCGTTTAATCGGTAAACGCCGCTGGGTCACGTCCTATAAAGTTACTTTTTCAATTAGAAAATTAAGTTTGTAATCGATGAAATTAACGTGAAAAAAGAAAAAAAAAAGTGTAAATTGTAGAATTTAGAGTGGGGCAGTAGATTTACATTTTCTTTTAGGTATTAAACGACGCTCCGTTTAAGGAAAAAAATAAAACAAACAAATGAAATATTTTCAGTTTTTTCGTACGTTTTTTTTTTGAATATTTAAAAAAAAAAACAATAAAAGCCAAACATTTTTCTATCTATACGGAATTATTTTTCCGGCTAGAAACTATATGAAATTACCAAATGATATTTGGTGAACGTTTGTTTTTTTATGGATAGCATCTAGGGGCAAATAACTCTAAAAAGAAGTTATAAAAAAGGTTGCTGTTGGAAATATTAATTATAAAATAAATTAAATTAAATATATTATCAATATAATTGTTGTTTAAAATTCATTAAATAACACTTTTAAATAGAATATTTAAAATAAATCGATTTTTCTTAATGTCATACGCAAATAAGGTGATCTCTTAATTGTATATTTTTGCAAGTATCATACTATATATAGAAATAAATGAAAGATTAAAGTAAGACACGTTTTGTATATATTAATCAAATTGTGAACAAACAAGCAAACAAACAAACAGACAGGAATGCGAATTTATATATATATATATATATATATATATATATATATATATATATATATATATACAGGATGTCCCAATAAACGGATCGTACATGCATATAAAATTGATTTTGTTAGTTTTGCTCTTATGAAAACTTGATAGATATTAGGTTGGTGCAAAAATGAAGTTAAATGTCAGAAAACGACATTATTTTTTCACCAACCTAATAATTTTATAATTTATTCATCTCTCACCGTCTCTCTCTGTCTTGACATTATCTGTTTCGTAGCACAAAATCAATCACTTAATTATTATATAATTCAGTGAATCTATTTTGCTCTTAACTCATTAGAAGAAATAGCAATAATCAAACCGCCAAAATGAAATAAAATGCGCTTGGACATGACTAGAAATCCTAAAATTGAAAGAGAAGCTGCAAATACCTTATAGTTTTCTTGCATTACGCCATTTTGAATTTCAATTTATTCATTATATGCTCTATAAATATATTGAGCTTCTTAAATAAGGATAGGTATATATATATATATATATATATATATATATATATATATATATATATATATATTATGCCTAAGCCTGATAAATCTATGCGCGAATGCCTAAGCCTAATGAATCCTAGCATGGATGAAACGCGGAATATTCTGTGTAGCTTAATTGTCATATATATTTTATAACTTACTATATATATATATATATATATATATATATATATATATATATATATATATATATATAGTCATCCACATACAGTACTGTTTCGCTGTTTTACAGCTCATCAGTGTGGCTAGACAAGCAACAAATTTAAGCCAGGATCGAAACCTGATTGCCCAAACGGCAGTCTGAGCTTCTAACCATTGTGCTATACGGCTGCTGCTATGCAGGCAGTGAATTAACAATGTTTTGACATTGTCCAAATACCTAAGCTCAATTTGTTTACACAAAGAGCATCGCTTCATTCGCTAATTGTAATTTGTATGTCACTTCCAAATATGCTCAACCCAAGATAGGGGGCATTATAGTCATCCACATACACTACTATATATATATATATATATATATATATATATATATATATATATATATATATATATATGTGTGTGTGTGTGTGTGTGTGTGTGTGTGTGTATATCCGTGTATGTGAATGTGGTCGTTTTCTATGTACCCCGAAACGGTCATACCGATATTTATAAAATTGTACACAAATGCACTTTATGTATCTGGCAGTGTTATTAAATGCGTTTTGTATCTGAATACCTTCGATAAGTATCCATGTCTGATAATCGAAATAGTCTGATGAAAGAAAGAACGGATGATTTGGACCAAAATTAACATCTTATACAAACTAGCATCACAAGTTTATTTGAGAAGTTTTATCACCGCACAAGCAGTAAGGACAGGCATATGAAATCAACAGTAAGGTCTTTGCTATGACAGGGGCACGTTCGAAATAAATGCTTTGATTTAAAGCACCACTGCACCATGAGACTTGACATTTTCATTTTAAACTTAAATTTAAGACATTATCACCGCACAAGCAGTAAGGACAGGCATAAAAAAATCAACAGTATGTCCTTTGATATGACATGGGTGCGTTCGAAATGAATGTTTCTAGTTAGAGCACAATTGAAGCATGATACTTGACTTTTACATTTTAAAATTTAATGCAAGACATTATGTATAAAAATACGGAGAGAGAGAGAGAGAGAGAGAGAGAGAGAGAGAGAGAGAGAGAGAGAGAGAGAGAGGCGGGAATGGGAAAGTTGACAATAATTTTCTTTTATTGAATCTTGGGAACGACTTTTAACTGGTTTCCTTCTCATAAACCAATGTGCAAATTGCATTTTACGTCTAAGTTTGTATAATACCATATAAGGAACATGCTACAACCATTTTATAGAAAATAGTACCATTCATATACTTTCGTTTTGAGAATGACTGAAATGCGATGACGTGATTCACCCACTGTACACGCGGGGTCGCCCATTCAGAAAAAGATAAAGAAACAAAGATACATAATTGTCGCCCACAAGGACAATCCCACACGTAAGATAATTTGCACATTCCTAAATCAGGTTCCGGGCTGAATTCTTAACTCTAGCAATATGTATATATATAACGAATCGATCTCTGGTCGAATCATAAGACACGACTTTTGACTTGTTGAGAGATCATCGAAGTGATTCTTAAAGAGCAGCTTGTTTTCATCACGAAACGAACACATAGTGAAAAGAAGCGAATTACGCCACCATGAAATCGACATTGTACAGCGCATTATTTACAGGGTTTCTGTTGGTATGTAAATTTTTCATTGTTATCTTTCTTTTTTCTTTTCTTTTTTACTTTCAACTATTTTTTATCTTTTCTTTTTAATACTTATCTGCACCTTTGAAAATTAAGGCACTAGCAGTTCTTCCTCTCCTATATTACAGGGTTATTTATTATACTATATATATATATATATATATATATATATATATATATATATATATATATATATATATATAATTCCATATATGTATATTTATACACGCATGTACATATATGCATGTACATATATACATATATATGTACATACATATATATTTATGTACATATATATGTACAGAATCTTAAAAAGTTCTGTACACACACACACACACACACACACACACACACACACACACACACACACACACACACACACACACATATATATATATATATATATATATATATATATATATATATATACAGGGTGTCTGAAAATGATCTAACGCATTTGTTGGTCCGAAAAAAGACAAAAAAAACAAAAAACAAAACAATTAAATCAAGAAAATATGATCTCATTTTGAGACACCCTGAATATATCCATATATCTATATCTATATCTATATCATATATATGTATGTACATATACAGGGTATCCATAAAGTCCGTGTGCGCCTTAAAATATTTATAATTGTATTTGTGATTGCAATAGAAATAACATATAAAAAGGATTTGATTTTGGAACAATTCATTTTAAAATTGCACACGGACTTTATGGACACTCTGGTTATGTATATATTTACTATATATATATATATACACATGTATATATATATGTATGTACATATACATACATACATACATACATGCATACATACACACATATACACATATATATGTATATATATATATATATATATATATATATATATATATATATATTGTGTCTCCAAATTATCTGACATATATGTTGGTCAAAAAAACAAAACAAAAAGAAACCCAATTAAATCAAGAAAATATTTAAAAAAAAGTGTAATGTACGTAGAATGTCATCATATTTCACACAGTCTTGCATATTAAATCGGCAAAATTTTGCCGATCATTGCTAACACACTATTGCACACGTTTGTATAGACCCTGTATATATATATATTATGATTTTTTAGGGATATGGTTTATTAGGCTATTCTTTCTCACATGCTTGAGAACAGAATTCCACAGAAATAAAGTTCGTTTTGACATGATTAAAATCTGAAAATATTTTCAAATTCAAAATGGCGTAATGGAAACATATTATAAGGTATTTACAGTTTCTCTCTCAATTTTCGGATGTTATCCATGTTAAAACAAACTTTATTTTCTTTTGATGGATTTATTGTTGCTTTTTCTTCTGATGAGTTAAGGGCCAAATAGATTCACTAATTGATGTAATAATTTAGTAATTGATTTTGCGCTACGATTGATGTTGCGCTACAAAACAGATACAGTCAAGAATTTTAAATATTAACTGAATTAAAGGAAGAAATTACAAGATGGTCAACATTAGGAACTTTTGAATATAGACTTTTGTCATTCGTTCACTATATTGCTCTGTAATTATATTGAGCTTCTTAAATATTATAAGGAAATAAAATATATTTCCACAGATACACACACACACACACACACACACACGCATATATATATATATATATATATATATATATATATATATATATATATATATATATATATATAATGTCCTCGTGTTTCCTAGAATGTAAGATGTAAACTTCTGTTTTCATCTTAAATTCTACGCAATTATGTAGAATGTAGAAACTATGCATAAATAGGATTCAGCCTTCTAGTGAAATAGAATCAATTATCTAATAAGAAACAATAAAAATGAATAAGTAATTAATTAACGCTCATTTTCCAAATTAATTAACCTTCATATAGTAGTCGCTCGCATATCCATGGCTGAATGTATTAATAAGTTCGTTTTAATAATTTTTTAATGGAAAAATTTGGTTTCTAATATCAATGTCAGAGCGAGAAAACAAGTCCCTTTAATTTATCGCACCTATATTATCAACACAACTGCTCGCTTTTATTTAAGCAAGGAATACAACACAGTTCTTTTGAAATATTGTCGATATAGTAGAAAGAAAAGATTCAAACACAATTATTTGTATGTCTAGTTTGCATAACTATATCTTAACAGTTTATTATGAATTAATGCTTGGTGGTATTCATTTGTAATTTTCTTATCTTATTTTCTCTTTATATATACCTCTTTTTTATAGTTTTTAAGTAGTCAATATTTTTGTAGAATACAGGCATTTAACATATAAAGATATCTCTCCAGTTTTCAACGTAAAACTCAAATAGACAAACCAAACTTTGCTTCTAAAGTCAGTTTTTATTTATTTACTAGCAGTTCAGACCGGCTTTGCTTGGGCCCTATATACTGTTCATAACTTTATGTGCATATGTATATATATATATATATATATTATAAAGTTTGATTAATGCCCAGGTAACCTACATCTAAAATTTTAAATATTTAGACCCAAAATTGGCGGAGGATTTTGGTACAGTCTTTAAAAGTCAGCCTTTTCAACTTTGACCTCTTTGCAGCACAATTTTCGCCCAAAAACTGATTAAAAAGCTTGCTGCATGTCTGAATACCCTTTAAGTAAAATTTCAAATGCTTAAACCTAAAATTGGCTGAATAGTTTGCTAGACAGCAAAGGTAAAATCTTTTGAACTGTAATTCCTTGGCCGTCAAATTTTCAACCCAAAACCGATTAAAAAGCTTGCCCTATGCCTAAATACACTTTATATAAAATTTCAAATGTTTAGGCCAGTAATTTGATAGAGACCGCAGAGATCCAAACTTTTTAAAACTTTGATCCCAATTTGGACCCTTTAATATTTATTGTTTTTAGCTCAAATAAAATTAAAAAGTTTGATCCATGTCCAAGTCACCTACATCTAAAATTTTAAGTGTTTAGACTCAAAATTGTCGGAGGAGTTTGGTAGAGTTTTGAAAGGTAATATCGTTAAACCATAACCCCTTGACAGCCAAATTTCTTGCCGGAAACCGATTAAAAAGATTTTCCAAAATCTCAATACCCCTTATGTCAAATATCGAATCTATAGACTGAAAATTGACAGAGTAGTTTGGTAGGGAAATGTACACACACAGACACACACAATTTCACTTTTATAGATATATAGATTGTGAACTGTGTTATTGCCAACATAATTACTGAATTTGCTACTATATGTTTTATAATAATTTGAAACGTTTTTAATTAATCACCAAAATATTAACGAAGGAAATGACTCGTATTATAAGTAAAAAATTTATTAAAGTTGTCACTCTTACAACTCCACTTTGATTTCATTTTCTGTAGAAGTTTTATAAACGCATAAGAATAAAAAATGACTTCACTTCATCTCGGGCAACATTGGGTATGTGCAATTAATATGGCACTTGTGCCCAATCGTTCTACATTCTCCCGACTAATCTGACAAGCAGCAAAATCTCACCCATTCACTGCTGAGACACCTAGATGCCTGGAAGCTTTTTACACTATGAGTTTCTTCTCTGCGGACTGCAAGACCTTGGCATTCCCTACCCGTTTCCTGTTCCTAACACGCAGAAGTTTAAATGTGAACACACACCCCACTCCGTAACTCCCAACATAGTCTCCTTTTGGGTCGAAAAAACAAAAACACAAAACACAAAGCAAAAGAAAAAAAGTTAGCTTTTAATATCAATGTCAAAGAGAGAAAACAACTCAACTTTCTTGACAGAGTTGAAAATAGATTTCGTAGTCTAGTGGGTGATGCCCCTTTCTCTTCCCTGCATAGAAGAGACGTTGCGAGCCTGCCTCTGCTTTATCGTTATTTTCATGGTAAGTTCTCGTCTGAGCTCTAATATATGCTCCTTTCTCGCCAAACTTTCACGAAAAGCACTCGTCTATCTGAAACCACTATCAATAATCCTCACCCACTCCTTATCAGTGCCTAAACCTAAACGTAGATTCCATGACAAAGCTTCTTTCTTAGAACTGCACGCCTGTGGAGCTCTCTTCCGTTTGCCTGCTTTCCAGCCGACTACAATATGGTTGTCTTCAAGTCCAACGTAAACAAATTCTCGATTAGCCGTCCGCTTAAGTAATCCAATTTACCAAATTTCCACTACTAACGATTGCTACGATATTGTCCTATTGACGACTGTAACTCATTAACCTTTATCCTCGAGTGGCTTCCGGGCATTGATATTTTGTGACCCCTCTCTCTCTCATATATATATATATATATATATATATATATATATATATATATATATATATATATATACTAAAATTTATTTAATTTATCACACCTATATTACCAACAAAACAGCTCACTTTTATTTAAGCAAGTAATACAATACAATCATTTTGAAACAAAACAAAAACAGTAAACCAAGGAGATGAAATAGGTATCCCCTCCCCGTTTCCTGCTTTTCTGAGTGTACTAATGTAATGCGAAGGGATATCTTATTGCTCAACTCCCCACAATGTCTCCTTATATTTCAAGTGGCAATATGCTCTGTTTATGGCGAAAAAGAGTAAAAAAAAACAAAACAAAACAAAAACTAACAACAACAATAACAACAAAATAATAATAAAAAAAGAAAAGAAACAGAACAACATAAAACAAATAAACTAAGGCAATGAAATGATTCCTGATATGTCATCCAGACTTGTTCACTATTTAGAAATGTGTAAAGCATCTCGTCTGATTAACCAAACGAATTGGATTATTCTAGACGCACCACATTATTCACATATAAAAATAGAAAGATCGCTCAGCAAATATCAGGTTTAAATGCCGAGTGCGTGCCTCAGAATATTAGCTGCGTTAGTCAAGACAATTTTCGCAATTTCTTTCAGTTTAATTTGTTCTTGGGGATTTTCCAGATTATTTTTCCTCACGTTTTAGTTTCAAACGCTTAAGGATCCAACTATTGCGCATGCGTATGTACAAATGTTTCGTTGCAAATTTAGTGAGCGTCTACATGCATGTTTCTATTTTTGCTAGGTGATCTACCAACGTGTATTTAATTTAACTATAGTCTACTTGTAATACCCTATTCTATTAAGCAGTCTAATTTTTTATATACTAATAAGTAGGGCTATGGCACGAGAAAATTCTTATCATTGTTTCGACTCTCGAGTATATATACGGCACAGTTAGACACAGTTAATCAAATGAGAACAACATTACTATATCTAAAAGCATATAAGATACTAATTGATATATACTCGAGAGTTAAAATAATGAAAAGAATATTGTCTTGTCATAGCTCTACTAATGAGTCATCGGTAACCAAGGCCAAAATCCACTCGAGGATAAAGGTTACGAGACTTTCACTTGGATGAAGGAAAATGCTATGAGTGGACTGCAAAACAACTTACATGTCGCTAGTTGGCGTTCGTCGATTATGTGGACTGGTTTCTGCACTCAAGGATGTTAGTTAAAGTTTTGTTGTTTTCGGGATTGCTGTGCGTTGTATGGTGACAATCGCATCTTTTTATTCCAATTTCTTCTTCTTCGCCTTCTTCTTGTTCCCATTATTATTATTATTATTATTATTATTATTATTATTATTATTATTATTATTATTATTATTATTATTATTATTATGTTCGTCAATTTCACATCTCTTTCTCAAGATCATGTGGAATTGAGCAAAGTGCATCTATGATGATTGGCACAATGGAAGTTTTCTTATTCCACAACTTAGCAATCCTCATCCTCAGTTTCTGAGAGTTTATTATTATTATTATTATTATTATTATTATTATTATTATTATTATTATTGGCTCTAGTGATTTACCAGTAAATGTTTGGATGTTTCTTCCTCTCCTCCCTTTCCATCCCCCTTGATGCATCATACCGATATTATTTTGTATTAGAGGTTTTTTTGCACAAGTTATCATCAACTTACAATTATACAGTTACAGTTTTCATGATTCCATGTGGTGTTTCTTTATATTTTACATCTGTAGCAGCTTTTATATGTAAGGGTTGCGCCTGTAGCATATGTGTCTTAGTTTTCGCATTCAAGGGCTTTCCTTAATATTTCAGCAGATTTCATTATTGTTATCCATTGTATCTTCTCAGCTATCCCTCTGATTCCAACTTCCCCATTTTATTTTCAAAGTGTTTCGGTATTGTTCCTAGTTCTCCTACTGGTGTTATCTTGACTTTCTCCATCTTCCATATCCCTTTACACTCTCTGTATAATTCCGTGTATTGGCTACTTTTCTTTGTCTCCTTGATCTTCACTCTGTGGTCTGCTGAAACGGCGAAATCTACGATCTGGCAGGACTTTTTCTTCTTATTGACTGATTCTTATCATTAAAAAAAGAAGCCGAAGATTGTCAGAACACGATTGTTTTTGCAATGTCGGCACACGTAGCTGATAGCTTTCAGGCGACCTGGCACGTCCGAAGTCATGTCGGCGTTGCTGTCTGAGCCGATATGATGCGAAACCCCAAATTAGCAACGAGGACAGTGCATCACTAAAGATCTGTTTTGAGGCAGCTGAAGAATGTATTTCACGATTATTATTATTATTATTATTATTATTATTAGTAGTAGTAGTAGTAGTAGTAGTGGTAGTAGTAGTAGTAGTCACAGATACCATTATCAAAGATTTCTCTTTGTTGCATTCTCTGGAGTCTGAGTGACAAGTCTCCCCAGGTTTTCAGTACAATCCACCTCTTTCGATAACCATTGCAAATGAATTTACGTTATCGTAACAGCTGCTTACCATTATTATTTGTTTATTTTTATTTATTTTATTTTTGCAGATAATTATAAACCAGACCAACGGCTTTGCAAGTAAGTAATCCATTTTAATTGTTATACTTATATACTACATTGATTAATAGATTAATATGATATTCTAATTTGGAGCGGGCGTGATCCTGACAAATACCGTGGTCGGTGGCATATGTACATCGAGTTTAAATCTTATGGAGTATATTACAATGACAAACGTGCCTGATATATTCGTGAAATGGTATGAACCCCTGAATACCGATATCTCTTGGTAAGATAACAATTTGCTTTCATTGATCTGTGTACAGATTATTGTTTTCATAAACGTTCACGGTTTCCACCTGTAACGAAGCGGTGCGCTCTTATGGTAACATAGCGTGCATGGACGCGTGTGAAAAATAATCATGAGCAGTAGTATAGGTGGCTAGCGAAAATAATAGCAGCAGTAGCCGTCTTAGAACATATGCAAATCAAGCAAGTTAATTAAGCACGTGATGACGTCACGGGAAGAAGAAAGAGAGAGAAAAAAGAAAAAGGACAGCACGTAGTCGAGCAAGAGAAGCAAAGTGTTTATCGGGGAAGATGGGCGTATGAAGTCGAGGGCGAGAAAGCGCTGGTTAAGGTCGGCGTCAGGTGGCGGGGGTAGAGACTTTTGAAAAACAGATGTTATATGGCACAGCGTTGTAAAACACATGTATGTAGGAAAAGACTTTTGAAAGATAATGAAATGCGTTTTTTTAGAAGAACCACGAATAAATGCAGTTCATTTACACTAAAAACACTTTTTTATTTGTCTGTTCCTTTGCTACTGTACCACACAACGAGTGGGCCCGAGAGGTTTGAAATGTAACGGCATGATTAAAAAGTAACGGCCACGTTACAGGTCGGTGTGTTTTCCGGCTTTTTTTTTTCATGTGCATCGTTCATTTATGTTCGTTGAAATATTTTCCGTTCTTTTCGAAATATTATTTTTGCAAGTGTCCAGTGATATCACTATACAATGTATGCATTTTTAGGACAATCATTCTGATAATGCAGATAAAAAATTGATTCCCCATAAATTGCTGCCAAACGTACCATGAAGATAAAAGAATAAAATTAAAAAATTAATTATTCATGGTGAAAAATGCTATCAACACCACCTTTTGAAAACTCACTATTATAATTAAAGATTCTGTTATATATCAGCAGACATATGCTTCCTCCTCTCCAGTCACACACACACACACACACACACACACACACACACACACACACACACACACACACACACACACACACACACACACATATATATATAAATAAATCAACAATCCTATATATATATATATAGGATTATTGATTTATTTTTTGATAAGCGATTCTGTGCTATTTTTTCACTCCTTAAGTGCTTTAAAGGAAGAGGTTACCTGCCCTTTGTTGGTATTCTAGTCGCTCCACATTTTTGGGACGTATTATTTATAATTAATTTATCATTTAAATATTTATTTAAATACTTTTACGTGTGTGTATATATATATATATATATATATATATATATATATTAAAACAATAAAATCGTTAACTGACGTATACATTTCAAAAGAGTAGACTAAAAAAACGACATGTCGAAGATATTCAACGTATAATTCATTGTTTTATTTTCGTATAATTTAGCAACATCGTTCTAGATACATTTTAAAACATATATTTACTTATTTAATTTTTTTGTTTTTATTATATTTTTTCAGTACGACCCAAATTAAATTGTACAGGGATCCCGGCAGACATCGTGTTCCTCTTGGATTCTTCATCCAGTATTTGGGGACCACACTTCCAAAAACAATTAGATTTCGTCTCATATGTGGTTAACCAAACCGACATTGGATTGGGTCCTCAGCAGGTAAGTAAAATTTCTAAGTTTTGGTTACAGATGATTATTGAAAAGAAAACAAGGGAAACTACATGCTTTAAGAATAATACTGAATATATATATATATATATATATATATATATATATATATATATATATATATATATATATATATTGGCATCAAGTCATTATTCAAGCACGTCTGATCGTACACGACAGAGTTATTCTTTTTTCCTATTTTTCTAGATATTTTTTCAATCGCCGAGCGGTCTTCTTTTTATTTCAGCCGGCATGTGTTTGGCGCCAGTTTATACAACATGCCGGTTGAAATAAAAAAGGCCGCTCGGCGAATCGAAAAGATATCCAGATACATCATAAAAAAGAATAACTCTATCGTGTTGAATGACACGAGCTAATATATATATATATATATATATATATATATATATATATATATATATATATATATATATATAGTTAGTAATTTATAAAATATATATGGCGATTAAGCTACACTGAATATTCTGCGTTTCATTCGCTGACGAATCCTACAGTGGATGAAACGCAGAATATTCAGTGTAGCTTAATCGCCATATATATTTTATAAATTACTAACTAGCTCTACCTACATATTGAGCACTTTTGAAGTAAATACTTAAAGTTTACGCATAAATCTATACTTTCGTATATTAAATTTGTGTGAGTAAATGAAGTAGTTATATATATATATATATATATATATATATAAGTGTTCGCATTTAAAATATATAAATGACTATCTAAACGAGCGACCTTTTTACTCTGGAATTTATTTTTCTACATAGTCATCAGCATTCTCAATGCACTTTTGCTAGGAATTCAATCAGGCGCCTCTGCTTCTAACACACGTCCATGACAGGGGTTGATTTCTGAGAGTCGCACACTATTAATATCAACGTATATACCTCCGATAAACCCGACAAGCAGCAAAGTCCCACCTCGATGTAAGAAAGAATTTTGCTCTAATAGTTTCTTCCCCAGAACCGCTAGACACTCGAATTCCCTTCCGGGTTACTGCTTCCCCAACTGTACTGTCATGTAGAAGTTCAAGTGTAATGTGAACAGGTATCTTGCTGCTCAACTCTCTACATCGTATCCTTGTAATTTATGCCCCTAATAATAGCCCCCTATATCAAAGTGACACTGTGCCCTGTTTGGGATGAATATATATATATATATATATATATATATATATATATATATATATATATATATAAACTTTTCTTTATACACACGCACACCCACACACACATATATATATATTATATGAACATGTTTTAAGTTTAATAGTCAGAGTGCTCGATTACTGAGGTAAAAGGCAATATATATATTAATTTACTAAGATACATATTAAATCATCTCATACCATTGGGGTTCGCACCTTTCAAACACTTTCAACTTTGCCTTCAAACTACATAAAGTACTAGTAAAGCTTGAATTCGGCGTTGAAAATCACGATCTACGAAACTTTTATCGATCGATAATGCTTTATTGATTTTATATTTTCTTTGGTATTTATTAAGATGGGACGATTCTAATGTTTTTTTTTTCTGATTCCGATACCAACTACCGATTCTGTTCTAAATTTCCGATTCCGATAACAATTAAAAGTTCAGATTTCGTATTTTTTTTATCTCTAAATATTTAACTATTAGGTTTGTTTTGTTAGGCTTTTTAAAAAGTTTTTGGATTACTGAAAAGCCCATGTGATATGTGCATATATTTTCGCAAACGTAAAAAATACACTTGTGGGGGAGGTGATGCTAGGTTTGCTGATAAATTGAAATTAACTAGTACATGTGATTTTATTAGTATTATTAGCAAAAAAGAATTAAGTTTTGTAAAAAAAAAAAAAAAAAAAAGAAAGAAAATAATCGTTTTTTGGCGTCGGAAAATAGTTAAAGGGTTAATACGTTATACGTTAAAGAGTTCCGATTTTTCCGATTCTCGATTCAGATTCCAACGAATCGTCCCAACACTAGTAGTTAAACAAGTAAAATTTATTATTTCTTTTGTTAAAAGACTTGCTTTAATTATTATTCTTATGTTGCCGGGTCTTAAATTTTCTTTTCTTTTATCTATTTTATTTTAGGTGCGCGTGGGAGTTGAGATTTTCGCCAACGAAGCGCATGTCAAAGTCAACTTGTATGAATCGACCAACAAAGAAGAATTGAATCAAAAGATTAACCGAATAAGACGAGTTATCGGCGACACCAACACCGCGGACGCCCTTAACAAACTGAGGGAAACCATGTTTCAAACGGAACAAGGTTCGAGACCCGGTGTGAAAAGGGTCGCCATAATTCTCACGGACGGTGCTTCGAGCGACGAGGCGGAAACCCAAGTGGCTGCAAAAGCATGCCGGGACGAACACATCCAGATTTTCGCCGTCGGAATCGGTCACTTGATCAGCCTTTTCGAATTGATGGGAATTGCCAGCAAGCCGACGGAGAAATTCCTCATCCGTACACCGAATTACGAAGCACTAGACCAAATCAGGGAAACGGTTGTTCAACGGACATGTTATGCAGGTAAGGATGTGATTAAAATTCAAATTATTCTGCTTCGAATAGAGTGTAAAGCCACATTTTAAAATTTAGCATAGACGTTGATATACATCCCATAACAGTTTCTGATTGCGCCATCAGCAGTGTAGGAAGTGATAATTATTGCCGGTCGAAGAATTTGAACCGAGTCAAAAGTTATCTTGGATTCTGTAGACTGATATTCAAACTCTAGACCATTAAGAATTAGCACGGTAAAGAAAAAAAGAATTAAGTTCTATATTTAATCGCGAGGTAAGCGGGCAAATACAGAAAACTTGTCAGATAGGGTTCAACAGCAGTAGCCGAAACATCGCATTATACTAAAGTTGACAGCTTACTGGTAGGGAGACCCGACATTCCTCAGGATTGAACGATGATCAACGAATGCTTCACACTCCCATGTTTTTATTGTCATTAAAATCGGTGAAATCGCCTATTTGTTAATCAAATCGATTGATTGGCTGCTCTAGTTGGGGACCCATGGCAGTGCACTGGGAGGAAGCTTCACGTGTTATCCCGCAGGCGCTTAGTTCACAATACATTGTAGTCTACATTGCACTGTAGAGAACTTACTGTGTATTTCATGAAACTACTTTATATATGACGGTTTGAATTAGATTTTAAAATGCAAAAGTCAAATATCATGGTTCCATTGTGCTCTAAATAATAACATTAATTTCGAACGCGTCTCTGTCTTATCAAAGAACCTATTGCTGATTTTATACGCCTGGCCTTTCTGCATTTACGGTGATAAAACTTTTCAAATGCAATTGCGATGTTACGCTATATAAATGTGCTAACTTGATCAAAATGAGACTGCTCCATTGTTTAATCGGATTCTTTCGATTATTGATTTTTGATACGCATTAAAAGCATTTCGATAGAAAACCTATTTAAGAACACTCCCAGACACATAAAGTACATTTGCGTAAAATTTAAAAATTCGTTTCGGAGTCTATAGAGAACGAACTTATACATACACAGATGCACATAGTGACTTTTATATATAATAGTCGAGATATTGTGCTTTTTATCTCGATTTAAATGATTAAAAACTTTTGTATAAGAAAAAAATATAAACATACAATAATTTATTTGTATTTTCCAGTTGTTTCACCGCAGACAACAACGACAATAACAAGTCCAACAACATCTACCCGACTCCCCACCACAAGTTCCACAACTACTTCAACGCCATCGATGCCATCCTCACCTTCGACCACTGTCCAAACAACTAGTAGCACCTTACCGACTAGCACTTCAACTACCGGGAAGACGACGACGTCTATACTTCCATCTACAACGACTACACCGGCAACCACAACTGAACCAGCAACAACAACGACTGTTGCATCTCCTACCACGATCCAAACAGTCCGGTCAACAGTTGATTGGCTGAAACCCGCAGACGAGAGACGAAATGAACGAGGTAAGCTTCGTCTCGAACATTTATCATTCAAACACAGTTGTGTTTGAATATATGGTTAAATAGCAGTTATAGTCATTTAGAATTGCTTTAAAGCTTCGCCATTCTCTCGTTTTTCGACCATATTCCAAACAGTATTACAGTTTATAGATCACCTTCTCAGCTATATTGTGAAAAAAAAATCTATTTTCGTTCAGTAAAACAAAAGTTATGATGAATTTACTGGTGTTCAAAATTGTAAAAAAAACGTAAGGAGACGAGCGACGTTTTTTATGACTGGTTTCCATAGCAACGACGTCGCTTCAGCGACTACTGTTGCTACTAATTCACCGCTCTCACGAAAAGAGGAGTAACAAGTGAAACAGACAGACTGAAAGAATGAAAGGGAGATAATTGGGGATTTTATTGAAAGCAGACGAGTGTTGTACATTGTTATTACATATGTATATGCTATGTGCATTTTAAAAAAAGTCTGAAATTTAAAAAAAGAACAAGCAAATTTATTGGAAGTCTGGAAAAATCATGGATTACAATAGCAAAATGAGAGCGTGATAAGTAATATAGTAAAGCTTAAACATGGAGAAGTAAAGACTAGTTGTTAAAACTGGAAAAGAAAAGGGCAAGATATTCTAGTAAAAAATATAATAAATTTATAAACTTAAAATATTGCAGCATTAAGATTTGTTAAAATTTAATTTATAACATTATATAATCAATTCTTAATGCTGCAATATTTTAAGTTATAAATTTATTATATTTTTTACTAGAATATCTTGTCCTTTTCTTTTCCAGTTTTAACAACTAGTCCTTTACTTTTCCATGTTTAAGCTTAACCATATTAGTTTCCATCTTGGCATCTTTCTATTGTAATAACTAATGATTGGATTAAAATTTATTCTTCTTTATCGTTTCAAAAAAATGGCATCGTAGGAATAGTCATTAGATAGTACTATAGTTATTATTATAATTGTTATCACTATTATTATAACTATTACTAATATAATAATAATAATAATAATAATAATAATAATAATTATTATTATTACTATTACTATTATTATTATTATTATTATTATTATTATTATTATTTACTCACTAGAAGTTCTCACACAAGTCACCATTTGAGATTACTTACTGACAACAACCCGATGATGTTCTCTGGAGTCTGGGTGACAACAAGCCTCTCCAAATTTCCAGTAATTTCCACCTCTTTCGATAACCTTTGCAAATAAGTTTACATTATCGCAACAGCCGTTAGTCATTGACTTTTTGCTGGCAACGACCATGGAATTTGGGTGTCAACAAGTCTCTCCAAAGTCCCAGTCCTCTTTGCACTCATCCAGTAGAGGTTCGGTAAATGCTTTCTCTCCTAGGTCTTTCCATCTACCTGGCCGTTCAGGACCATTTGATGTGGTGCCAGGCGATGCCGTCACTGCAACATTTTTATGGGTGGAGGGCGTAGTTAACTTATGATTTTGCGATTTCAGTTTTCGTTAACTTAAAATTTTATGGTATCAGTTTATTATTATTATTATTATTATTATTATTATTATTATTATTATTATTATTATTATTATTATTATTATTATTATTATTATTAGTAGTAGTAGTAGTAGTAGTAGTAGTAGTAACAGGTGTATTTTTATAAGATATTAACTTTACATTTTCTTCTTTTATAGCCTGCAGAAATAAGTAGTAGTATTAACAGTATTAGTAGCAGTAGTAAGACTAATGATGTAATTTTATATTAATTATTGATTTAATATTTACTTAATATTAATCTAATTTGTTTTCTTTTTTATAGCCTGCAGAAATAAAATAGCCGATGTCTACTTCCTCTTGGATTCTTCATCAAGTATACGAATTGATGAATTCCAAAAACAGAAAAACGCCATTGAAGACATTGTTAACCATTTCGACATTGGCGCCAAAAAGACCAGAATCGGTCTGTCAATGTTTAGCCATAAATACAAGTCTGTTCTGGGGTTCGACTCTGGTTCCGACAAGTTGAAAGCGTTGCAAGTAATTCGAAAAATCAGTTACATGGGAGGCGGAACGAAGACCGGTCAAGCCCTTCACCGGGTGAGAAGTCACGTGTTCAACCCTGTCTCAGTCCGCGCAGGCGCAGAAAGAATTCTGATCGTCTTCACCGACGGAATGTCGATCGACTACGATCGGACATCAGCTGAGGCTAAGTTGCTTCAGGAATCCGGCGTGAAGATCTTTGTGGTTGGAATCGGTCCTGATGTGGATCAGCTGGAACTGGAGGACATTGCAAGTAAACCGTCCGTTGAATTTGTCCACACGTTCGCCTCTTTTGACATTCTTCGGACAGAGTCCAGTATTTTAACCTACAAGGCTTGTACGGTCGATGATCAAATATTTGTCAAAGATCAAAATGGTAAGTACCGTTTATTTCTTCCGTCAATAACAATAATAAAAAAACTCGTTAATAATGAATGTCCTTAATGTTCCTTTGTAATTCAAGTTCTACTAAATAATAGATGGTATGGTATTCATGAATGCTTTTAATTATCAGTATTGTAAGCAAAAAATATCATAATGTTCTTTTGTAATCCGATAATTTAACTACTCAGTTTCTAACAAATAAAAAGGTACGTTTTACGAAGATCGAGATAAACATAAAATGCTACTAATTGAACCCTATTTAGGGAATTGAGAAAAAAAGCGACCAACTTTAGCGAACAATATTATTCCCACTTCCTGTCGTTGAATACTCTCATGACTGTATACTATGAAAGTCTGCCAGCATGGTATCAATAGGTACTTAATTTCCTTCCCCTTATGTGCTTATTGCCGGTGGCCTGGAGAAAAGACGCTAGACCACGAAGTCAAGTGGCTTTATTGATTGGGGTCGAACCTCCCGATCAGCAGTAATTATCATGTCTTGCACTGTTGATTGCATAAGAATGAAACAGTAGTATCTGTAGGTATAAAATTGAAAAGATGATTGAAATCATGAAACAATTCAATTCAACTTAACAAAGTTAGCAATGTTTGTCAGCACACGACTGGCCTGATTGATACTCAAGTGATTATGTAATAAACTATTCCGAGTTCAAACCCTACCAGTTCTGTTATAATCATTTAGCATTAATAATAAAGGGAAAGGTATAAAACACAATTATTATCTTTTCCTGACATCTTGGAAAAAAATATCAACTTAGGTCAACATATTCATATATTCAAAAATTTATAGATTTCCACCATTAAAATGTATAAAATGGGTTGATATACCGTTAGACCGAAGAGAAAAGAAACTAAAAAACTGTTTATTATAAATTTAATTTTTGTTTTATTTATTTTAGCTTGCGATGCAGCACGAGAAACTGACGTGGCATTTATGGTCAGTAGTAATCGTTTCGGACAAGAAAAAACTGACCGCATCCTAAAGGCGTCCGCCGAAGTCATCAAGAGAGTTGGAAGCCATGGAAAATTTCGATACGGAACCATATTTGATGACTGCCCCCTAGACCAGGACTTGGCGGTTGGAACAGTCACAGACCAATCACAACTGACCAACGAAATGGTCAAATTCAAATACAGTTCTCTCTTTTCGTTTCTTGAGAAACTCGAGCCCGGTGTATTCCCTCTCAGGTCTCGGAATTCTCGTCAAATTGGATTGCTCTTCTTGGATGATACCATCGATTTGAATGATCCGAAAATCCTGATGCAAGTTAGACGTGCATACTTTCAGAATATCGAGTTATACGTGGTCATCATTGGCGATCGCGTGGACAAAAGAAGTGTTCAAAGTGTCCTCGCCCCAAGGGAGAGAATCATAAACGTTTATTCATATGAAACCTTGCCTTCTTATCTCCCTTTCATGTTCTCAAAAAGATTCTGTGTTCCCCACCAATCAAACGAAATCATCCGACCAGAACTAGCATAGACTTTTTAGGAAAAATAATAAAACAAAACGTTGAAGATACGTAATTGTCACAATGGATAACGCCCGTAAATTATGTGACCTGAGTTACCGCGTTCCAAAAATCACGTATCTATGGTGATCACCTTATTTAAAGCACTAGTTATATAGCTAAAAATAACAGTTTGTGTTCCTTCAAACGTCTACAATGAATCCTTTATAATAAATATTGTGATTCGGCATTACAGAACCTTAAAGGGTTGATATGCCGTAAATGTGATAATTTTTAACGGTATTTTCATAGCGAATATTCTATAAATCAACATCCCATATAATTAGATCCCTCGACCTAAGTAGATTTTATAACTTTAAGTAAATATACTTCAAGCTGTGTCCAACAATGAAAAGCGTGATACTGCTCTACCTTTGAAGAGGTATGATCAAATGGGTCCAAATTTGTCATTTGTTTTTAAATCTTAAACTTAATTTAATTTCTATAATAAAATAATGCGTGTATGTATTATATGTTAGACGGAAGTTCCATTCAGATAATTTCTAAGTCTATATCTTTTCAGTATTTCAGTATATTCTAATCGAATCGTTGAATCAAGTATGGTAGAGAATATTTACATTACAAACGAATAATTCTCATATTTAAAAAAATATATATATGGTTTACAACAGAGCAGTAATTAGAAAAATACAGAAAAAAATCACACGTTCTTTAAAAAAAATAGTACCTAAAATTTTTATTTAGAGATTTAATAATACTAATAATAACTGTAGCAATGCGTAACAAAATATATATAATTTCATGCATCTACTAAAAACTTATATGACTATGTTCAGTGTTTATTTAATTTAACTTATTTGTCATATATATTTAAAAAAGGTAACTTACAAGCTATATATTGGGAAGTGATATACAAATTACCATTAGCGTATGAAGCGATGCTGTTTGTGTAAACAAATTGAGCTTAGGTATTTGGACAATGTCAAAACATTGTTAATTCACTGCCCGCATAGCAGCAGCCGAATAACATAACGATTCTGGCTTGAGTAGTTGCTTGTTTATCCGCGGCGATGAGCTGCGAAACAGCGAAACAGTATTGTACGTGGATGACTACGTATATATATATATATATATATATATATATATATATATATATATATATATATATATATATATATATATATATATATATATATATATATATATATATATAAGTAAATTTTTGGTACAACAGAATGGAAGGATAAATTTTAGAGGAAACATCATTTAATCTAAATACCAAAAAACAAGAAATGGGCAGATGAAAATAAAATTTTTTTTTCCTTAAGGCCTTATCGTCTGACCCTCTAAGAGGAGACGTCAGAATGATAGATTAAAAACTAAGAAAAACGAATGAGGGAAGTGGGGAACTTTGGTTGCAGTTGGAAGAACAGTGAGAGAAAAAAAAAAAAAAAAAAAAAAAAAAAAATTAAAATTCTCACTGTTCAGGTGGTTTTAAATCAATGAATATTATTTTCATCTGCCCATTTCTTGTTTTTTGGTATTTAGATTAAATGATGTTTCCTCTAAAATATATATATATATATATATATATATATATATATATATATATATATATATATATATATATATATATAATGTTTTGGCAACATATTTCCTTTGATGCATGTTTGATTAAATAGAAATGAAAGTTACTGTTTGTTATTTTTCTTATCCATTCTTTTCGAGTTGGCGGGCCGACAATCTAATATTGTGCAACGTAACATGAGTTTTTGTTCACATTGCGTTACAACATTACATTGTTGGTCTGCCAACTCTAAAAGGAAACAAACATAGACAGAAACTTTATTAATGTTTAATCTTTATTTCTGTTTAATCATATATATATATATATATATATATATATATATATATATATATATATATATATATATATATATATATATATAATAAACAAATGCCAAAGTCTATATTCCAGATTTCATGATGTTGACCATTTTACAATTTATTCCTTTAAGTACGTTGACATTCACAATTCTTGACAGCAAATGTTTCGTAGTGCAAAATCATTCAGTTAATTATCATATCAATCAATGAGTTTATTTTGCCAGAGAAAATAGCAACTATTAATCCATTAAAATAAAATAAAATGCATTTAGACATGATTATAGAATCTGAAAATTGGAATAGAAGTTGCAATTACCTTTTATTTTATATTTTATTACGCCATTTTTTAAATTCAAATTAAGAGCTCTAATCATACACGATTGAGCTATAATACAAATATTACCTTTAAAGAAATATATATATATATATATATATATATATATATGTATATATATATATTATAGAAGTTTGCATATTATAGAAGTGTATAAATATGTATGCATATGCATATATATGTATATGTATATATATGTATATATGTATATCTGTATATGTATATCTATATATATGTGTGTATATGTATATCAATAACCATATATATATATATATATATATATATATATATTGATATTGATATACATATATATTGATTGAATTTGTAAATATTTACTTTGCGTCTATCACGGGATAAATTATTCAATTATTATTTTTATATGCATAGAATATTTAATCATTGGATTAGTAACAAAGGTTGATATCATCGTTCATTGAAGAACACTTCAAGTTTTAATTCCTTTTTAAAATTTAATTTTCTAGTCGAAAATCACATGATTTCAATTTCACATAAACAATTTGAAATGTTCATCGCGATCATTTGTTTTCATACGCACATCATTATTTATTGTCGCATCCGCATCACGTAATCCTCATCACATTTTTATACTGTGATATCTTGACGCCATTAAACAAATCATTCAAATTTAATGTATTTGATGTATTTATTAATGAAGAAATAAATTTATATTTACAAATACACCAACATGTTCTGTGTCGTTTTTTTTATTTATTGAATTGTTTATTTAATTCAACTACCCAGAAGAAAGGTTTATTTTTTTTTTATTACTTTTTAAAGTTTTAAAGTCGACTAAAAAAAAAACACAGATAAATTTAATGACGATATCATAATAATTAAATTTAACTTTCAAAATCGTATTAACATATTTTGTAAAAAGACAAAAAAAAAAGCAAGCAATGTGATCAAATAGTAAATTGTTAACTATTCTGTACTTTCATCTAATAGTGTGATATCTTGACGTCATTAAACAAGTCATTCAAATTTACTGTTTCATGTATTTATAAATGCAGGAATAAAAAATACATTTATATTTACAAATAAACAACTATGTGTTTCTTTTTCTTTGCATTTTCTTATTTATTTTTAACTGTTTATTAAAACTTAACATCAACTCGGACGAACTCTCCCCTCTGTGGTGAGTTTGTACAAAAATCTGACTGGCAAAGTTCAAGCTATTTTGAGGATGACTTGTTCTCTGTCGTATCTGTTATCCGCCAAAACCTATTGAACTATGCTTTTCTTCGGGTACTCTAAATTTAACAGATTGGGCAAATTATAAATTATTCTTTTGGGTTTTCAACAACACTTTTGCTGTAATATATGTCAGTCTTACATGTGGCTTCTCTCTCCTTTTCCTTTCTCTGTTTGTCTGTCTATCTATCTGTCTGTCTGTCTGTCTGTATGCCTGTCTGTCTGTCTGTCTTTTTTCTCTCTCTCTCTATATATATATATGTATATATATATATACACACACACATATCTATCTATCTATCTATCTATCTATCTATCTATCTATCTATACTAGACAACCCGTGACCCGTTCATCTATGAGCGTGACACTTGTGACGTAAGGAAAATAGTTTTTTTTGACATAACAGAAACATTTCTATGAAAGTATATTAAAATGAAAAATCACGGACGGATCACTCAAACATGAAAAAAAAAATCCTCTCTATTCGGGTAAAGTTACCTATTTTTCCGAATAATCGCTCAAAAATCGAAAATTAAACATGATTTTCCTACGAATCGAACGCCGACGAAAGTCATTTAGCAGCAAAAACGTGCATGAACTTACCGATGAGAAATATAAGAATGAAAAACCCATATTGGAATCCTTCAACCAAGTTATAGAAACTTAAAATCTAAAATAAAATAATTGAATAATTGATAAAACCTGAAGTAAAAAAAAAAAATAATAATAAAATCTAAATAAATAAAATAAAATAAAACTAATATTGAAACAGATTAGTAAATATGTCAACAAATTCACCGTTCTCACACAACTACTTTGTATCTAGAAATGTAAACAAAAAATAAAAAAAGAAAGAAGGAAGGAAGGAAGGAAAAGGGACGGATAGAGAGTAGTAGTTGTAGTAGTAGTAGTAGTAGTAGTAGTCTTGGCTTTACTACAATTGTTCTTATGTTTGTCAACAGGTTAAAGTTGTTTATTGTAAGAAAATAGCGACAGTATAGTTGTACTATAAAATAGTTGCAAAACACCCCCACTCTTCCCATGTTAAATAATAATTTCGAAATAACACCGTTAATATTTCAGTGCGCAGGTCAAAATCTGCAAAAGAAGCGATTTGTGTTTATTTGATTACGTTGTTATGGGTTAATGTTTATGCGCGCATGCGCAACCGGATGTCGTAAACCGGAAAGTGGGTTACATCACTCGTTACAAGGTCATTTGAGTTTTATAATTATATAGATATATACTTTTTATTTGTTTACATAAGCATTAATATCTCGCTACACATTCATAAACATGTTTCGGTCATCCAGTTACACGTAACTAGAGACCTCTTCAGGCTTATATAAAAGTTCAGTCAAAGATTACTGACTGAACTTTTGTATAAGTAATAGAGCTTGAGTAGTTACTTGCAACTGGCTATTTTTAACAAGCATTTCATCGCTTATCAAGTCTCAAAATCTATTTGAGGATAAAAGTTGATGAGATTGTCGATTGATGGTGAGTATTTTGGAAGGATTTGAAACGACGGCTCGACAAGAATTTGCTAACATTGGCCTTGAAAACGGCAATGTTGTAGTCCGCTGGGAAGAAACCACGTCTCATATCGTATTCCACATGTAGCAACAAATACTGGGTACATATACCAGAAAGAACAGTTGAAAAATAAGTCATACGCGATCCACTATGACTATCAAATTTCTACAGCTACGTACATAGAAAACGGAAGCATAAAACCTGACAGAGTAATATAAGACAAGAAGGAGGAAGAAGCAACCTTAGTAGAAGTCAGTGTTCCTAATTATGCTGGATTCAACAGATCTGATAGGGAAAAGATAAAAAAAATACCAAAGTCCTATGTAATACATGAAAAAGAAATTGGAATCTTAGAAAGATCTCCATCATTCCAGTAAATTATAGGAACAACTGGGCCCATAAAAAAAGAATTTCAAAAACTACCTGACAAATATACTCGGTTAACCAAGTGCAAGAGAAATTCAAAGAATTGCACTTAAAGAGACGATCAGAATCTTGAAATGATCTCTCGGTTGGAATATCTGAGTTAGCGGGTGAATGTTTGGAATCCGGTAGGATGCACCATCCCCAGCTTGAACAAACAGATAAGAAAAAAGAGGGGTTCTGTGAAGAAAGTTTTTTTTTATTTTAGTTAATAAAATTTATGTTTAGTTTTAGGCACACAGAGGAAAGAAAAGGAAATTATTTACAATGGTTATTGATGGACGAGTTTTTGCTGCGGATGTTTTACATCCGGGAACAGAGATTTAGATGCAGCTGCATAGAAATAAGATTAACTACAGTAAATTACATGTAAGGCGATGAAATTTTTCATTTGAAGTTAAACTAGTGTTGAGGTTACGTGTCAGGAAATTGCGTCGTGATAGGAAGTCGGCAGTGACACGTAACAGATCAACTGATGAAATCTTCCTGTGTGTGAGAGAGAAGGGAAGAGAGATGGAGATGGGAAGAGATTGATCCTGCTTTGCGATAAAGAAAACATTGTTAAATCCGAAATGATTCGTGCTATTTTTACGTAATGAGGTCCGTGTTTGAATAGGAAAGTTTGAGTGACACCTTAAATTCCAGAGGTGATCGCAGACGGAACTCGACATTTCCTGTGTAAAGTCTTGCAAGAGAGATGTCTAGGGAGATGGTGCACAACTATGTGTAGTGAGATAAGCTATCCGCCTGTCTATTTCTTCTCTCTCTCTCTCTCTCTCTCTCTCTCTCTCTCTCTCTCTCTCTCTCTCTCTCGGTTGCTCTACTCTTCTGGCACAAATAACCCATCCCTCTGATTTCTTTTGTGACTGTTCTTCCATTTGTAATAAACTTTAACTGAAAATTAAACATCGACGAACGTGTGATTGTATCCACGGGCAGGAATCAGATATTACATAACGAGTGCCGTTGTTAGAAATGAAAGAGTTTGAGTTACACATTAAGAGCCAGAACAGAAATCCACGTAACCATACGACTTGCTGATGGAGGCTTTCTTGGCTGGTGAAAGACATATCTAAATTGTCTAAAGAAGAATAGGAACGAACTACTGCTACGCATCATCTACACAACGCAATTCCAGTCAGATAATCTGTGGGAAGCAATTCCTATACTGATGCATATATACTTATAGCAAATTTTATCCGGATTGATAACAAAATATTTGTTTGAAATATCAGAAGAATAAATATAAGAATCTGGGTATTTTAATCTAAGCTAATCTCTCTCTCGTTCTTTCTTTCTTTCTTTCTTTCTCTCTCCCTCCATATATATATATATATATATATATATATGTATATATATTTATATATATATATATATATATATATATATATATATATATATATATATGTATGTATACTAATGAAATATAACCTGCATTTGAAGCGCTGCACATAATTGAAATTAAGAATTACGTATATAAATGAATACGTTTGGAAGGTTAAAGAACAACACATATTTTCTTTTTATATAAACAAATTTATTTGTTTGCTTGTTTAAATAAAAACGAAAAGAAAAAAATATGCGCTGTTGGTTTATTAGCCTCCCGAACGTATTCGTAATTCTTTATATATATATATATATATATATATATATATATATATATATATATATATATATATATATATATATGTATGTATGTGTGTGTGTGTGTGTGTGTGTGTATTTGTACATGAAACATATTTGTAACCACTGCGTGTTTTTTTAAAGTAAAGGATAACATTTCAGCAACTACAGTGTATTTGATATACTATACAATAAGAACTTAACTATAAAAAACTATCATAAAACAACCTCACATTCTGTGTTCGTCAATAAAACTAGCACCTGTCTTAATTACTTCGTAGCAAATTTTTCGCATTCTTTCTATTAGTTTTCAAAAACAAAAACAAAAACAAAAAAACCCAGCAAACCCCTCCCAAACAACAACAACAACAACAACAACAAAAGCAAATAGATAGTAAACCTACCAAAACATTGTGGCTTCGTCAATAAAACCACAGTTATATTTTCACTTTACCTCTTCGTGCATAAACCATTTTACCTCAGTGCTGCAGGGAATCCAGATTTTTCTTGTCTGTAGATAAAACCATTCGGCGATAATGTTTATAAAACAAGATTTATTACGAATAGGACAGGCACAGAAAACATTAGAGGAACAGATTGCTTTCGCAGGCATGAAAAAGGAGAAAGATAGAGAGAGAGAGAGAGAGAGAGAGAGAGAGAGAGAGAGAGAGGGGGAAGACAGAGAGATAGGCGAATAGCTCGTTCAATTAAAACTAATTACATTGTGCGTGCCAGGTCTTTATTGGGGAGACCACATCAAACACTTCTTTCCAAGTCAAAGAGAGATCGAAAATCTTCCGTCCGTTTCACAAGGCGTTTAAGCAGATCGCATCTTCCAAAAATTCATAAAAAACTAATTTTTTCCTTTTCTAAGATTAGAACGTACAAAATGTGCGCATGCGTAAGGACTAATTGTAGCAGTCATTAATAAAAGATTTATTTTCTCTCGCGAATCAATGTTCCTGCTAAGCGATTCGGCCACACACTGACCAATCAGCTTGTAGGGCGCATTGATTCCATCTAATCTCTTAGAAACTTTTTAATCCCCTTGGGAATCATGGTCAGTCAGTAGGGAAACTCGAAAAGCAACGAAGAAAGACCCTCCACCCTCTCTCTCTCTCTCCCACTCTCTCTCTCTCTTTCTCCTGTCGCTGTCCACTGGATACTCCAGCATGTTCAGTCGTCCGAAGATAATTGCTAGCTGACCTTCGCCAGCCCAAAGAACTTTCAACTTTTCCTTTTCCTCACTCAGACACTGTCCAACTTTCTGCTGCTGAAATAAACCTTTTTGTTCTTTGTTAAATGAGGTTTTATTTTTTATTTAGAGAGGTCTTAACTATCTATCTATCTATCTATCTATCTATCTATCTATCTATCTGGTCGGGCGCTCATTTCCCGAACCAATGTGACTCTCTCTCTAGACTTCCATCGGCTGCCTCAGATCATCAGCTGCCTCAGATCATCAGGATCACATTTGGTGTCATGTACAATGTGCTGGATCTTGGTCGTCCTATGCTTGTGCGTTCGTGCCGTGAAGTCCACAGCAATACATTGATCACCAGCTCTTGCTTGCTCCTCTGGCAGTGACCGGCAAATCGTAGACGTCGCTCCCTGATGGTAGTAGATATGGCAGGTAGGTTGCCATAAAGTTGCTGCTTCGTGGGATGATCTTGCCAAGATATATTGAACACTGTTCGTAGCATACGGGTGTACATGTCGTCTAGCTTTCTTTCCGATCTTGGAATCCAGGTTGTAGCATCGTAAACAAGGACAGACCCCGCCACTGATGAACTGCCTTTTTAGAGAGATGTAATCTCGCATTTCTAAATAATCCCTTAAAAATTTCACGTTTCTAGATCAAATAACCTACACAGTTATCAAACTGAACAACAGACATATATGGAGTGCTTTTATATTATACTATGAAAATATACTAGTTTGAATATCCATCCCACGATGGGTTCATAATATGGAACTGCTTTTAAACTGTTTAATAAGTATAAGAGGGTTGGCATCAAAACACTTCAAATTTTCACAAGCTTAAAACAACTTATTTTTGTTTATTTGCGCGTAGAATCGCAAATGAAGTCTTGTAACGTTAGATACAACACGTTGTAGACTCAGTCGCAAAAGAGACAAAGGATAGGAAAGAGGAAAGAACTTCAACTCCTGTTTCAGGTTTTAAGAAAATGCATTTATTCCTCATTTTCCCGCCACACGTGACTTCTCGTTACGGCCGTGACCTCACTCACGTCTCTGACGTGATCGTCTTCTCTAACACTGTCTCTCTCCTTTTAATATTCTTTTTCTTTACCGTGATGTAATTTGGCACACGACTCGGTAGTTACACATAGGCACCATACGCGTGTCTGCGCTCTGTTACATGCTTTCATATGCCGAAAAAAATTTCTTTACCAAAATTTGATACCTGCTCCGAGGTAAATAAAAACAAGAAAAACTCAAAAGTCCGCACTAAAACATGAATACATATAAAAGTGCCCAGTACATAGTCCGTTCACCATTTTTTTCTTTTCCTGCCAGAAATTTTTTCTTTATTCATTTTCCTTTTTCATTGTTTTTTTTTCATTTATAAACGAAAAGGAATTCTAACCTATTCTTCCAAAACATTTAAAGACATGTTTCGTGTTTTAAAAATGGATGTCTGTGCAATAACCACGTAAATAAAACGTGATCGTGCTTTGTCTCTCTGACCTTTGCCTTTCGAATGTCTTCTCTAACGTACTCTCTCTCTTTCTCTCCTTGTTATAGTCTTTTCCTTTTTCCTTATCGTGACGTCATTTCGCGCACGGATCGGTATTTGCATATAACTGCCATACGCACATCCGCGCTCTATTACAGCCTTAGGTCATCAAGTTTTTCGAGGCTTTTGAAATCATATTGACTACGCTGAGACAACATAGCAGGAAGTGATTAAACTGCTGTCTGTAGTCCGCCAGCAATTGATACATTCTTCTATATCTTTTTCGGCGTGAAAATTTAACTAGTTGTCCCAATCTCATAAGCAGATCCGAACTGTAATGCTGCACCAAATTGAAAGCCATTTTAGGTGTTACTAATTTATTTATTTTATTTAATACAACACAATCACGTTGATACACCGGTTCCCACCAAATCACCGAAGTTAAGCAACGATGAGTCTGGCCAGTACCAGATAGACGACCATTTTAAAATACTTGGCGCTGTATGCTCTCTCCGCTTACCTCGGCATTGTTTCCAGTCGGCATGAATTTATATACTTTCAACTGGAATTAAAACGGTGTCGACTCCGGAGAGGTATGGTTGGAGATTGCGCAACTTGCCACAAATATTTCACGTGCAAGCACCGTTCATTTACTATCCATAGTCTGTCAATACTGAACGAAGCCTTTAATTAATTGATTAATTAATTAATTAATTAATTAATTATTTTTTACTCATGTGTCATCAGTTAACAATGCCAAAATTAATCGATGATGAGGCTAATGAGATGTATGATTGAAAAATATTTGCACATTTAACATGTGTTTTACGGTAATCGGGAAAAATAACAACTATATAATTAAATATAAAGTGATTTGTATTCGAACTAATCAACTTGGTCATCAAAGGACCCGCCTCAATAACATCGACCTTGCGACGAAGTATTCGAACGAGCAAGACAGTGTTCCAAAAACACCAATAACGAATCATTCAGATAGTCAGGACCGTAGAACACGGACGACTAAAGCGTTTTAAGGACCAAGAAGCGGTAATCTCAAAAAATACCGTTAGGGCTTACAACATGGCCGCCAGAAGAGTCAACAAAAAACTGCGAATAAAATATATAAAACTCGTAATTTCTGTTTTTAAAGTGGGTTGTCAATTTTCTTTATGAAATATACTTCCAAAATAAACTATTACAGTCGTTTAAAACATAATAGAAGTATTATTTTTTTTTTTAAAAACAATGTTTACAAAATGTCTACGCACGTTCGTAGACATTTTGTAAACATTGTTTTTAAAAAGCTGAGAAAACTGTCAGGAAAATGTCCATGTCAGTGCGAATTCATACCTAATATGATAAACAGTATGATAAAATACGGGTGTACCTCAGGGGTCGATCCTTTGACCTTTATTATTCCTGATATTCATAAATGACTTCCGTGATAAAATAGTCTCTGAGGTGGGTATATTTGCTGTGACGACACCACGCTCTATAACAGGCACAAGGGAAAAACGAATGAACACATAATCAAAGAAATAGCGGAAACCCTTGAGGAAGAACTTTAATCTGTAGTGGAATGGGGTAAAAAAATGGATGGTAACGTTCAATGCTATCAAGGCTAAGCTCGTTTCATTTAATGATTACAAAAAACCCTTCTCAACCACCAATAACTATGGCTAAAGATACATTACCTGAAAATACTTCGTTTAAAATCCTCAGCTAAACGTTCACAGGGAACATAAGTTGGAACAGTTACATCGAGAGTATTGCCAAGGCTGCCGCAAAGAAGGTGGGCTCTCTCTACCGTGCTAGAAAGTTATATGCCTGAAAGTATCCTGTACCTCTACAAGGCCACCATTCGCCCATGTATGGAGTATTGCTGTCACAATTGGGTTGGTGCATCTGCTATTAGTTTCTCACTCCTAGACAGGATTCAAAAGAGACTCGCCAACCTGATAGGTCCTGAACTGTCATCTAAGCTTCAACCTCTGTCCCATCGACGAAATATGCCCCCCCACTGCCTATTTTACAAGTATTTTAATGGTGGATGCTCCAGCGAACTACAAGCCCTTGTGCCCCCTCGACGTAAATACCCCAAACAGACCTGACAAGCAACAAGGTTCCATTCCTGCATAGTAGAGATTCCTAGATGTAAGAAAGCCTTCTACTCTAATAGTTTCTTCCACAAAACTGCTAAACTTTGGAATTCTATTCCAGGTTCCTGCTTCCCTGACTATACTGACATGCTGAAGTTCAAGTGTAATGTAAACAGACATCTTGCTGCTCAACTTCCTACGTAGTATCCCTGCAACATGTCCCTGATAGTAGCCCCCTACATCAAAGCAGCACTGTGCCTTGTTTGAGGTGAATATGTAATAAAAGAAATAGCGAAACAATAATATTAATAGAATAAACGTTTTAAAATTAATAAGTATTGTTGATCCTTTATTCTTATCTATATGCTACAGGAAAAATATTTGGGACCATCAGTTCTTGTGTCGAATTGCTTCTATATTAAAATACAAAAATAC
Source organism: Euprymna scolopes (assembly GCF_053919585.1). Classification (NCBI taxonomy): domain Eukaryota; kingdom Metazoa; phylum Mollusca; class Cephalopoda; order Sepiida; family Sepiolidae; genus Euprymna; species Euprymna scolopes. The sequence continues at coordinate 74,523,323 of NC_136516.1, read as the reverse complement.
GGAAAAATGTGTATGGTATATCTACTCGCGAAGAAACGAAAACATCATATTCCAAAAATTACGTAATTTGATCAAGGAGTTTTATTTTTTATAAAGCAAATCATTTTTAAACGATTAATGGGAATTCGTAGGCATAACAACATAAATCTAGCAAGTTCGAATTATGTTGAATCATCTCCAAATTTTTAAGTTGTCTTCAAAATGACAGACAAGACAACCGCTCTTCAGTTACTTATGAAATTTGATTTCCTTATTTACAAATCAAAATACTTGGCCAATTAATATGATTTTTAGAATATGATATTGTTGTTTTATCACGGGTACGTATATCAGACAGATGACTTTTTTTTTTGTATATAGGGGAATTTTAGGCCAGACTCGAACCATTTTATATTATTTAAGTAAAAAAAAAAGTATTACAGTACCTACACTGCCTACAGCGTATTCGTTTCAATTATGAACATAAAAAGCATGTAATATATATATATATATATATATATATATATATATATATATATATATATATATATATATATATAAAACAACAATAATAACGACAACAACAACAACAATAATAATATTATTAATCGCCCTAATATTCTGTGTTTTCAATAACACTAATATCTTAATTACGGTTTTACAATTTCTTGGCATAAATCCCAACAATGTAAAAAGAAAATGTACCAATGTATCTAGCAAACGTTCCCAAGCATTCTTCAAAGCTTCATCAATTCATTCTCATTTGTTGAGTATTCTGTAAGGATTACTAACCGAACCGGAATTTTCGTTTTTGAACCGAGGAAACAAATACTATTACAAAAAAAATATCCCCCCCCCAAATCTCGGAATTATCCTATATTAATGAATTTTCTATTTTTCCTTAAATAAAATGATAACATGCAGTATTTAAAAAGATTAGATATTTAAGTCACTAAGTTGCCATTTTTAAATATATTGTGTTTTAAAAATTTATTTGTCATATTTTGTTTTTCAAGTAAAAATCAAATATATTGGGAATTTATTGAACGCAGTGAAAAAGTTGTGAACACGAATGGAGAACACATCATTGATTAAATAGTTGTTAGTTCTTATTTTACTTTTAAAAAGTGTAGATTAAAAACAGTAAGAACTTAGTTGGCAAAATAGTAAGTTATAAAATATATATGGCAATCAAGCTACACAGAATATTCCGCGTAGAGATACAAAATAATGTTAAACAAACGATAACAATAGAAAATAAACAGATAAAATAAACAAATAAATAAATAAACATGCATATACATAAACTATAACACACACACACACACACATAACTATAGAAACTAGCATATAAACCCCCCATCTAACATAGATTAAAAATAGGTCAGGACACTAAATATCTACGCTAAATAGCACACACAAAGGAACGGGACAACCGGAGGTCAACTGGGGCTTTGTCCTGAAAGTGCCTGCTCATTGGCTGATTATGAAAGGTGCGG
>NC_136516.1:74481845-74519345 GCF_053919585.1 Euprymna scolopes | reverse complement strand
TAGTATTATTTTTATATATTTACATTATTATTTAATTGTACCGCTTCTATAATTATTAGTTTTTATATATATATATATATATATATATATATATATATATATATATATATATATATATATATATATATATATATATATACACACACAGGGTGACAACAAAGTCTGGCTACATTATGTAGCAAGACTTTCCACAAAGTTTGGCCACATTATGTAGCTAGACTTTGGGGAAGCATCCTGTAGATTATGTAGCCAGACTTTGTGGGCACCCTGTACACACACACACACACACACACACACACACACACACACACACACACACACACACACACACACACACACACACATATATATATGTATGTGTGTGTGTGTTATTTTATTTGTGCTTGTTTTTACGATACGTTTTAATTTAATTCAATTATTTTACGAGAGTGCATTTTTACCTAAATGCGAGTTGGGATAATTTTCCCTTGGACTAAATGGGGAGCGGCATATACATTGTTTTTAAAATATAATTATCCACTGACACGTGTTTCGTCGTCTACGACTCATCACAGTGGCTGAATCTAGCGAGTGGTCCCGATTTCGAATCTCACTAGATTCAGCCACTCTTATATTTTAAAAACAATATATATATGCGTGTGTATATATATATATATATATATATATATATATATAGTTTTTTTTTTTTTAAAGATAATTATTCACTGACACGTGTTTCTTCGTCTACGGCCCATCAGAGTCGCTGAATAATAGTTGTCGATTGGTTGGTTGTTTTTGTTTTACGACATATTTTCAGGTTATTTAATGAGAAATCCAGTGATTCGGAAGAAAAATTTTTTAATAGAATATATATATATATTTTTTTTTTCAAGTCAGTTTCTATTGAACCCATAGTTGGGACAGTAACAGGTACTACCATTCCGGATCAGAGTGGACGTGGGAGCAATGGAAATTAAAGAGTGGATCCACACTCCCCAAAGCCCGCAAACTGGGGCCTCACCATCGGATATAGTTTAAGGTCATATTCAGGACCGAATAACAGTTGTAGCTATTGGTTTCCTAGATGTAAATTCAATGAAACTAGTATTATTATCAAATAGTGCGCAATGCAGGACAGAGCTGGTATATAGTCTGTTTATTATACAAGCATTATTGATCACATATGTGCATACATGTTTCAGTGGAATCCCAAAAGCGAATCAACATTGAAACGGGAGACTTCCGTTCCAATATTGATTCATTTTTGGTCTAATGAAGTGTAGCCTTGAATTGGGATTCCACTGAAATATGTATGCACATATGTAACCAATAATGTTGCAATAAACAAACTATATAGAAACGTGTGTGTGTGTGTGAGTGTGTGTGAGTGTGTGTAATAAATAGAAAATATGACAATTTTATCATATTTATTGCAATACGGGGCAACGTTCTTAAAATAATTTCCCTTCAAAGAAAACTCCCTATAAAACCGGTCTCACGTTTGTCATTGGTGTGTAATACCATATTAGGAAATGCTACAATCATTGCTAAGCTAAGCAAATCGACCCATTCATAATTCCGGGTTGAGAATAATACGAGATGACGTGATTCGCCCGTTTTACACACGGGTTGCCCATTCATAAAGAAGAGATAAGAAAAATACAAAGAAAAACTGATTGTCGCCCACAAAGTCAATCCCACGCGTAAGATCTGGTTTCACATTCCTAAGACATATTTCATGTATTCATGTGTGAGCGTAATCTATTATATATAATGGATCGAATCTGTGGTTGAACTATCAGACACAACTCTGACTCGTTGAGGTAACATCCAAGTGATTCTTGAAGAACTTCAATTTTTATAACGGAACCAACAGAAAGTTTTTAAAAAAAATATACATCGCCATGAAGCCGACAATATTCAGTGCGTTATTTATGTTTTTTTTGCTGGTAAGTGAACTTTCAGCTCCCTTTTTTTCTGTCTTATTCGTTCTCATTTCACCTGCTTTTTTCTTTCTATTTTCTTTATTTTAATCTTATCTTTCTTTTACTATTTACTGGCAGCTTTTGTAATTGGAACGTACCGAGTTCTTATCTATGAAAGCAGTCATAGCTTAGCATCCTGTGAAGACAGTTTTCTCCCTTGTGGCGCGCACGCGCACACACACATTTCTGTTGTCTTTAACAATGTATGTTTAATATCTATCTATCTATCTATCTATCTATCTATCTATCTATATCTATATCTATCTATCAATCTCTATATATATATGTATGTATATATATATACATACATATATACAAACACACACACATATATGTGTGTGTTTATGTGTGTGTGTGTGTGTGTGTGTGTGTGTGTGTGTGTAATTTGTTGTTGGGTTTTCTTTAACGATATTAATAATTTCGAAACGCTGTTATTTTTGTTTTCTGTTAACTACCGCTTTAGTTAGTTAGTTAAAGACACGTGTTTTTTCTTTAAAGTCCTATCAGTGCGATTAGACACACCACGAATATAGGATGATATTATGTATCGATTTTCATTGTTTACTTCGACACGCGGAGGTTATAACACGAGCCATGCAAGCCAACAAATCGGATATCGAAGAGTGCAGTTTCGTCCTCATTTGGGCTCATCAGTGGCACATATCCGAACTCTTATATTCCAGGCGAGTAACCTGCAACATATCTCGCATCCAAGAAAACTAGAGCCTAACACACGAGAAACCAACGGAATAAAACGTAAATTTCTCTTCTCGTATACTCCGATGCATTACATCCTCCTGAATATCAAAATGAAAAATAAAAATACATACCGGACTTCGTACCCTCATAAAGCTATTTATAGCGAAATATATCAGACTTACAACAATAATAAAAGTAAATAAAATGATTTTATCATTATTTCTGATATGTTAAAGGTTTAAAATTTATAATTTACATTTTTTCCAAAATAACTGTCTTCTAAAATGTGTGACCATGTTTTTACTTATATATATATATATATATATATATATATATATATATATATATATATATATATATAAAGCGAAAGAGAGAGAATAAGATAAAAAGTAAAATTACATAGGGACTTTATTACACTATCAAGAAAATAAAGTTTACAGACAAAGGATTAAAGGAAAACCTCTATAGACTGTGACATTTCGAAGCTAAATGCTTCTCGTCGTAATAATATTATATAATAAAATAAAGTTCCTATGTAACTTTACTCTTTTACGATTTTAACATATTCTATTGTTTGTTCCTCTTAACCGGGTAGAGCTTTTTTATCCAGATAGATTGGCCTTACCATTAAAAATGTATATTACAGCTTAATTTTATTACTATATATATGTGTGTATATATATATATATATATATATATATATATATATATATATATATATATATGTATGTGTGTGTGTGTGTGTTTACATACATATAAATATATGTCTATGTACATATATATAAGAATATATGTATATACATATATATACATATATATGTTTATATACATATATATATATGCATATATACATGTATATATATACATAATATATATATATATGTTTATATGCATATATATACATATATATGTATATATACATATATGTATGTTTATATGCATATATATACATATATATGTATATATACATATATATGCTTATATATACATATATATGTATATATATGTATACATTTATATATATAACATGTTTATGTTTATACACACACGTATATATATATATATATATATATATATATATATATATATATATATGTGTGTGTATGTATTTACATACATATATACTGTGTGGCTAATTACTTGCCGCATTAGAATAAATGCTAATAATATAGAACGGTTGTTGCGAGTTAGATATGCACATGTTGATTGGAATGTAATCTCCGCTTATTTTATTTATCTTCCCAGGAGGTTAGACACAATGACAGGTGTTAATGTTAACTACAATCAGCACACTCTCATAAAAGAATAGCATGAGCGGCGTCGGCATTTACTGCGCGTGACACCTGAGAAGATTAGTGATAAACTAACACCTGCTCAAATGAAACAAGGAAACTATCTTTTATTAAGTGCTCATAATTTCGTAGTGAAACATATTTGTTATAAGACATGAATGTAGTAAGAAAATTTATAGCATGCAGTTTATGTAGAATTTTACATGTTCGGGAAAAAGTTATGGTGCGTTGACTTAGAGTGAGTTCTTTTTGGAGAATTGATAATAGAATAGGCTTAAATTTGTGTTCAGTTTTGCAATAAATACTAATCCTGTTAATACGTTACTCTGCATCGAACGAATACCATAATACTTAGTTCGACACAAGTTATCATAAAAAAAGTTAAAATATCAATAGTTCCCCACGAAAAGTGGCACGGACTATGTATATATATATATATATATATATATATATATATATATATATATATATATATATATATATATAAATATATATATATATATAAATGTATATAATATATATATACATATAGATAAATATATATATATATATATATATATATATATATATATATATTTATATGAATGTGAATTAGGTTATATCCTGTTATTTTAAAATGTTTAATAAAGTTCTATATGCTCTAAAAGTGTAAACCCATTTTCGTTGAACTTAATAAACCGTTACAATTTTAAGATAGCCTTTTTGAATATATACATTATAAACGTATACTTGTTTTAAGGAAAACGCACGCACACACATACACATATGTTTATATATGTATATATTTATAAATATATATATATATATTTATATATATGTGTATATATATATATACGTCGATATATATATAATAAAAATTACAATTAAATTTACCAAAATGATCCAAGATGGTAAAACTAAATTATATTATAAATATTAAAGATTTGATATTTATAAAGTAATCTCAACCAATCTTATATATATATATACATATATATATATATATATATATATATATATATATATATATATATATATATAGCTTAATGTGTAAGAGGAAAACATATATATCTCCCCCAAATTTTGCTTGTATTCCATTATTCAATAAATGAACCAATCTATGTCCACCAATATATAGTTTTGTGACTTCATTTTACACTCCTTTTGTTCTATTATATATATATATATATATATATATATATATATATATATATATATATATATATATATATATATATACTGACACTTGTTTTCTGTGTTTTTTTTCTAGAGGTATTCGTCTTATTATTATTATTATTATTATTATTATTATTATTATTATTATTATTATTATTATTATTATTATTATTATTTGTTCATTTATTTATTGCAGGTAATTGTAAACCAGGCTAACAGCTTTGCAAGTAAGTATTTCCTTTACTAAATTTCTATAACCATTTGTCATAGTATATTTAATAATAACTTAATGATATCATCACTGGGAGTGGTGAGATATGTAAACTGAGTTATTTTTTATGGGGCATATTATAATGAAGAACGCACCTGATACATTTGTGAAAAATATGAACCCTTGAATTCCCTCCACGATGGGTAAAATAGCAATTCACAATTACGGAATCATTTCTAATAATCTGTTTCGTATGTATTTTGTATTGAAAAAAGTTTTTTTTATCCGCTTTTCTTTTACGGCATATCATCCTCTTTTATTTAATTTAATTTTTTGTGGGTTAAGTCACTGCAGGGAGACATGTGAAGATTATTTCGGGTGCACCGCGGCGGGTCACCAACTAGAGCAGGCAATTTATTGATTTGATTGAAAAAATGAACGCTTTCGCCGATTTCGATGACAATAAAATATGGGGGGGGGGGAAATACGTTGATCCTCATTTAATCATGGGCAACGTCGGGTCTTCTCGCTAGTAAGTGATTAAACCACCGATGACTTTTATGGGGGAATTTTCACGGTCTATGAATAAAATGTTGATATAGTGTTGAAAATGAAAGTCGGAAATTTTATTTAATAACATTTTAAATCTATTCTGAAATAGTACATATTGTTGTGACTGCTTTATTGGGCGTTTTACAATTATTTTTAACACCAGGCGGGATACAGATTGAAAGAGTATGACATTGAATAAAACGAAACAAGAGATGAAACTAATACATTACTGTCGCTTTACCTCGACGTTAAATAATTTATCAAAATGTAACTATATTTTTTTTTATCCAGTTTGCAATTTACATTTCATATTATATTTCATATTTACATTTCATATTTACATTTCATATTTATATTTCATATTATATACTGAATTGCAAATTTAATTCTTTTTTCTTCTTACATCAGTAAATATATAATTTTATCTGCTAAATCTTTAAAAACAAAATGGCGGACATTATGTTTGCTTGTCAGCTATAGTTTTATTTCTTGCTAGATGTGCCCACCCGGTGTTACCTGGGATTCATCGATAACGTACTTCTTAATTTATTTAGATTTAAAGTAAAAAAAAAAAGAAGAATAGTCGAGAAACAAGGTAAACTAAAAGGAATGATAATGCGTAAGTCAGGCGAAAAACACAAAGATACAAAAACAACTGAAATTGCCACAAAATGATATTATATAACGAAGAACACACGGAAAACATTTCCAATAACGATTCGAATAATGTAAGAGCGATAACTCATAATAGATTTACATACTTTATATTATTTAATTGCTTATTTAAGAATACCGCCGTCGTAATACTCTTTCTAACTGAAATAATATATTATATCAAACAAAATGAATGCCAAATACAATTTTTACATTGTAAAGATAGATAGAGAAACAAAAGGACAAAATGGCTATGTAGAATCAAATATCGATCAGTCAGAGACAAAACACGTAGATTTATCGAACGTATATAAAGAATTCCCCTTCTTGCTATTTTATTTATTATAGTTTTATGTTTGTGTATGTTTTTTTTTTTACTGTTGATCTGTTACGATTCTAATCTCATCTTTTTTTTTTTGTTTGTTTTCCAGTCAGATCTAAATTAAATTGTACGGGGATTCCGACAGACATCGTGTTCGTCTTGGATTCTTCATCCAGTATTTGGGGGCCACACTTCCAAAAGCAATTAGATTTCGTCTCATACATGATTAACCAAACTGACATCGGCTTGGGTTCTACACAGGTGTGTAAGCTTTCTAATTTTTTCATGTTTATTAATGAAAAAAAAATCACTTTATCTCATCCTTCTGTCTGTCTGTTTGTCTGTCTGTCTGTTTATCTTTCCATATATATATATATATATATATATATATATATATATATATATATATATATATATACAGATAGATAGATAAATATATTTAATTCAAATTGAAATATATATATATATATATATATATATATATATAAAATGCATATATTCAAAGTTCAAATGCATTCAGCATATTAACTAAAATAACAATTTTTCACAAAAGTGTTAAACATTTGAATAAAGCTTGCAGATATAAAATTATATAAATATAATATAATATAATATGATATAATAATAATATAATATAATGAAGAATCTACGCGAATCAACCAAGATCGAAACGTTTGTTGATCTCTCTTCCCCTCTCTCTCTTTCTCTCTCTTTATATATATATATATATATATATATATATATATATATATATATATATATATATATATATATATTAAAATACATCAAAATCATTAATTTAAAACTGCCGCATTAATTAATGTATACAGTTAAAACGTTTCAGGAATTTGAAGTATTTTCTGTGGTTAAAAATTTGATATCATTTAAGATTTTGAAATAAGAAACTTGTTTTGAAGTTTTCAAATTATGACGAGTTTTAAGTGTTTGCCTTTAATTTTTCTTCACAATAAAAGTTAAATTATTATTATTATTATTATTATTATTATTATTATTATTATTATTATTATTACAAAACTTGTTTTAATTATTAATATAATGTTACCGCGTTTTAAATTTTCTCTCTTCTTATCTATTTCATTTTAGGTGCGCGTGGGAGTTGAGATCTTCGCCAACGAAGCGCATGTCAAAGTCAACTTGTATGAATCGACCAACAAAGAAGAATTGAATCAAAAGATTAACCGAATAAGACGAGTTATCGGCGACACCAACACCGCGGACGCCCTCAACAAACTGAGGGAAACCATGTTTCAAACGGAACAAGGTTCGAGACCCGGTGTGAAAAGAGTCGCCATAATTCTCACGGACGGTGCTTCGAGCGACGAGGCCGCAACCCAAGTGGCTGCAAAAGCATGCCGGGACGAACACATCCAGATTTTCGCCGTCGGAATCGGTCACTTGATCAGCCTTTCCGAATTGATGGGAATTGCCAGCAAGCCGACGGAGAAATTCCTCATCCGTACACCGAATTACGAAGCATTGGACCAAATCAGAGAAACAGTTGTTCAACGGACATGTTATGCAGGTAAGGATGCGATTAAAATTCTATATTTTCAGATTAATTTTACGTGCATAAGTAGGACAAATTTAAAATGATCACAATTAAAAGTAACCAAGATTCAACATTGACGTCAATTCTCTATTCTATAATAAAGTACAATGTGTATTGCATTGTACAGGAATATACTTCTGCCTCGCCAGACAAAAGTACCTGAGCCTTTTTTCCTAGCTATTTTCAATGGTAAAGACAAGCGAGAAACTAAATAGCAAGTCAGACAATTATTTCAAGCTTAGCCTGCCACCTAATATAAAGATATCCTTCAATTTATTATAAAAAGTCAACGGAAGAGTGGTTTCTCTTTAAGTAATCAAAAGTAATAATAATAATAATAATAATAATAATAATAATAATAATAATAATAATAGGTCAAAATAGACGGAAAGGTAAAAATAGACGGAAAGATCGAGAAGGGAAAGCACTTATCAGACCTCCATTGGATGCGTGCGAAATGGACTGAGACTTTAGGAAGGCTTATTACCACTCAAATCGAAGACTAATAGCCACCTCCAGCGATAAATCAACGGCTATTGCGCTAACGCTTTGCTGAGGTTGCTGAAATAGGTAGAGAGTACTGGAAATCTGGGGAGATTTCAGGGAACACCACAGATTGTTGACAAAGAGAAATCTTTGATGATGATATGTGTAAAATCTCCTAGTGAGTAATAATAATTATAATGATGACAATGATGATGATTACAACAACAACAACAACAACAATAATAATAATAATAATAATAATAATAATAATAATAATAATAATTATTATTATTATTATTATTATTATTATTATTATTATAGTAATTGATTTATGGAAACTGAGAAGACTTATGAAATTTTATGATATCATGTACATATTTTTATATAGATCTTAAAAGAATCTCTCGGTTGGAATATATGCGATAGCGAGGTAATGTCTGGAATCCGGTAGGATCCACCATCCCTAGCCTGAACAACCTGATAAGAAAAGTGAAAAAAGAAAAAAAATGCAAAAATGTATGCTTTTTTTTTTTACAATCATTTCATTGTATTTTACAGTTGTTTCAACGCAACCACCACCGCCAACAACAACAACAACAACAACAACAACAACACCAACTCCGCTCCCTACCACGAGTGCCACAACTACTCCGACCCCAACGACGACATCAACGTCATCCCCAACTTCAACTATTGTCCAAACAACTAGGAGCACCAAGCCGACCAGCACTTCAACCACCAGGAAGACAACCACGTCTGTTCTTCCATCCACCACATCTACACCGGTAACCACAACTGAACCAGTCACGACGACCACTACTCCATCTTCTACCACGATCACAACAGTCCCGCCGACAACTGATTGGCTGAAACCCGCAGACGAGGGCCGAAATGAACGAGGTAAGATCCGCCAGTAACGTTTATAAATGATTATTCTCCATATTTCGCCCAAGGATTTTTATCCTCAGCCCCCCAAATCGACAGAGATTTGACCATTCCTGTAATGATCTGGTCCCTGTTAATTTTGCGGTTGGATGTTAGTTCTGTGCAGTTCTAGTAGGTCCGCCCTTCAAACTTAGCCTTCTCTTTTTGGGAAGGGATTAGTTTACTGCTAATACCCTTACCGGGGAATGCCGACGGGGCTGCCCAAACACTTTTTGCAGATCAGAGTGCTCTTACTCGGAGGCGCTGACATCTTAATATCACTTTTTAACCCTGGTGTCACAGTTTTTGCCGTGGGAGAGAACTAAATATCTTTAGAATTGCTGATATACGCTTCGTTCGATTACATATCTTACTAGTCTGAGTATGGTAGCACAACGAACTAACATATCATATATTGCCTTTTTGCAAAGGATGCGGTAAGACCTGGGTGCCTGGTAGCATGATAACAGAACAGATATAAAACTACTCCTCTATAAATGAAGGCAAACTCTGGGATAATTATATCATATATGATGACCACAAAACATATGCTACACAACATAGAACCCCCATAAAAAGTTATTATTATTATTATTATTATTATTATTATTATTATTATTATTATTATTATTATTATTATTATTATTAAGTAGTAGTATTAACAGTATTAGTAGCAGTAGTAAGACTAATGTGTATTTTTATATTAATTATTGATTTAATATTTAATTAATATTAATCTAATTTGTTTTCTTTTTTATAGCCTGCAGAAATAAAATCGCCGATGTCTACTTCCTCTTGGATTCTTCATCAAGTATACGAATTGATGAATTCCAAAAACAGAAAAATGCCATTGAAGACATTGTTAACCATTTCGACATTGGTGCCAAAAAGACCAGAGTCGGTCTGTTAACGTTTAGTCATAATTACAAGTCTGTTCTGGGTTTCGACTCCGGTTCCGATAAGTCGAAAGCGTTGCAAGTAATTCGAAAAATCAACTACATGGGAGGCGGAACGAAGACCGGCCAAGCCCTTCACCACGTGAGAAGTCACGTGTTCAACCCGGTTTCAGTCCGCGCAGGCGCAGAAAGAATTCTGATCGTCTTCACCGACGGAATGTCGATCGACTACGATCGGACATCAGCTGAGGCTAAGTTGCTTCAGGAATCCGGCGTGAAGATCTTTGTGGTTGGAATCGGTCCTGATGTTGATCAGCTGGAACTGGAGGACATTGCAAGTAAACCGTCCGCTGAATTTGTCCACACGTTCGCCTCTTTTGACATTCTTCGGACAGAGTCCAGTATTTTGACCTACAAGGCTTGTACGGTCGATGATCAAATATTTGTCAAAGATCAAAATGGTAAGTACCGTTTTATTTTTCCATCAACAACAATAATAAAAACTCGTTAATAATACGTTCTTCTGTAATTCAACTCAATTTCTACTAAATAATAGTGAAAGTAATTGAATGCTTTCAATTATCAGTATTGTAAAAAAATATGAATAAAGAAACAGCATCATTTATTACGCGATACAATTTATTCCGATGCCACTAGCAAATTCATAGTTCAGTTGGTTGAGTGCCGGATCACAGCCCTTTTTCAATTCGAAATTTGTCATCTTCTACCAAATAATAAAGCCCCTTCTATGCATTGCATAACATTTCAATTGTTGTAATTTTCTTGGTTATCTACGTGTATAAAGTTACATGTGTCTAATTGTCTTTATTTTCTGTCTAATTAATAAGGGATTAATACAAGTTTAATAAAATAGGTGATTAGAATTATCTCCCTTATTTTTATAACTTTCGTAAGTACGTATTATTTGGATTCTTGAACTACTTTTCTCGTGTTGAGCGTTTCGGTCGATGTAAATCGACTTTTTTTTTAGATGTATCATGTCGACTTCGGAAATATTGGTATAGAACTCGGGAATCTCTCTACGAACTTGAGAATCTGCACGGAATTTCGAACGGAAACCTTTATTTAATCAACGGGCGCAACATGATCTTACTCCGCCAGCCATGACTGGGTAGAAGTCCCAAGTAATTCATAGTTGTATTTTGGGTTTCGCTCGCTCTGAGAATTGAACCTTCAACCTCAAGAAGATTGAAACTTTTTACAACTTTTTACCAAGTACTCTATCCACTTGCGGACTTTTCCTATTATCGATTGCCCGTACTTATCAGAAGTATTCCGATATAAAACTTACGTAAGAAAACTTCCAGACACGCCAAGTATCTTCGTGTGAAATTAAAAAATATCGCTACAGCCATTTCCGAGTCGGCAGGAAACGAACCCACACACAAAGTTCCTTATATATATCTATGTAATTATAAAGCTCAAATAACCTTGTAACAGGTGTTCTAACCCAAAATTCGGTTTACGACTTCCGGTTGGGCATGCGTACATAAACAAGTAATCAACGCAACAATAAAACATATTGTTTTACTGTGTACGTTTTCAGCGTCCCAATTCTTTTTTTTCGCGTTTAAATTATCCAAATAAATAATTGTTAATACTTTCTGCCTTTTTTACATCGTTCATTTCCAGATTACGTTTAAGTTATTTTAACGCAATTTTCTTACAAATAAATCTACTTAAACCCGTTGAGAACCATAAGAGCATTTTACAACGGCGATTTACACACCGCCTTCATTTTTTAAAAAAATATTCTCGATTTTTGAATACACCTTTCTTAAAAACATTCATACATTTTCTTTTACACTACCAACATAAATAAATAAACCCGAAAATATTTTTTTTTTAATATGCGTTACAAATTCGACAATAAAACGTATTGTTTTACGGTGTACGTTTTGAGCGTCCCAATTGTTTAGTTTTTCTTTTTTCGCGTTTAAATTAAAAGATATATCAAAATTTGAATTTAACTTTAAGTATTATGGTATATGTTCAGTGCACATTTACCTATAAGTATGGCAAACCACTCAATGGCTGTAAGTTTTTTTTGTTAAAAAATAAACAATTATAAACCGAACGACTCATAGAAATCTATCTATATTCTATTTTCATTTTAATATACTTTCATAGAACTGCTTCTGTTATGTCACGGAGAAACTATTTTCTTTACGTCACAAGTGTCACGCCCATACATTAATTCCATAGCTAATATAACATCGGGTCACGGGTAGGATAGTGTAGTATATATATATATATATATATATATATATATATATATATTATATATATATATATATGTATGGAAATATTCTTTCTTCACTTTTATTTCCTTTTTATATATACTAATCTTTATTAAAAAAAGGCTATATTCCAAATTTTATGATGTTGACCATCTTACAATTCATTCCTTTATTCAGATACTGTCAACAATTGTAAGTGTCAACTAAAAAAAAGGAATGAATTGCAAGATGGTAAAAATAATAAAATTTGGAATATAGACTTTTGTTATTTATTCATTATATATATATATATATATATAAGGATGCGTGACGCAATCTTCATGTATAAATTCAGATGTATCGTATAAATTGAATGTTATTTTTTGCTAAGAAAATATTTGTATGTATACAAATGACATTGAAAAAAGTATAATTCTCGTCTACTTTGTTATAGGCAAATATCGGTTCGATTTTTTTTTCTGAAAAATAATTATTCCGACTCGGAAAACTATTAGAATGAAGACATCTCCCCTTATTCACCGAAACAAATTACAGGGAACTTATTGCGTGCACGTGTATTGAGTTCTTTTCATATCTGTTAATTAAATAGTGCGAATACACTCGCGTCTGTGCATATGTGTATGTTTCATTCCTTCACATTGATTACACATTTTTATTCGTTTTTAAAACTTTCTATCAATCAATTTGTGTTTAAACGATCTTTTTTGAAATTTCTATTCCCGAAAATTTTATAAAAATATTAAACTCATCGAAATCTGACGTGTTTTTTATTATTTATTTCCGGTTTACATGGTATAGATATAATTAGTTTATTGCATATTAAAATAAGAGTCGAATTTAGCTATAACAATCAAGAAAAAACTTGATATGCCGTATAACAAATGAAAAAGAAAATTGAAATTCTGTATTATTATTTACTTTTTTTTTGTTTTTGTCTATTTCAGCTTGTGATGCAGCACAGATGACTGATGTGGCATTCATGGTCAGTAGTAATCGTTTCGGACAAGAAAAAACTGACCGCATCCTAAAAGCGTCCGCCGAAGTCATTAAGAGAGTTGGAAGCCATGGAAAATTTCGCTACGGAACCATATTTGATGACTGTACCCTAAACCAAGATTTGGCGGTTGGAACAATTACTGACCAATCCCAATTGACCAAAGAATTAATCAAATTCAAATACAGTTCTCTCTCTTCATTTCTTGAGAAACTCGAGCCCGGTGTATTTCCTCACAGGTCTCGAAATTCTCGTCAAGTTGGATTGCTCTTCTTGGACAATACCATCGATTTGAATGATCCGAAAATCCTGGCGCAAGCCAGACGTGCAAACTTCCAGGACATCGAGTTATATGTGGTCATCATTGGAGATGGCGTGGACAGGAGACGTGTCCAAAGTGTCCTCGCCCCAAGGGAGAGAATCATAAACGTTTATTCATACGAAACCTTGCCTTCTTATCTCCCTTTCATGTTTTCAAAACGATTCTGCGTTCCCCATCAACGAGACGAGAGCATCAGACCAGAATTAGCATAGACATTTTAGGAAGAATTTAAAATATCGATGATACGTGATTGTTGCAAAAAAGATAACGTCCGTAGACTATGAGATCGAGTTTTAACGCGTTCAAACAATCACGTATCCATTGTTATTATGTCATTTTAAACACAAATACTATTGCTAAAAATTACAACTTGTTTTCAATTAAACGTACACAATTAATCATTTAAAATGAGTACTATGATTCGGCACTAAATTAGCTAAAAGAGTTGATATGCCGTGAACGTGATATTCTTAAACATTATTTTCATTGAGAATATTCTGTCGGTTTGCAACACATGTAATTATATCGTTCGCCATAAACAGATTTACAGCGGCAAAGAAATACACTATGCAAACTACCTAAAGATATATATATATATATATATATATATATATATATATATATATATATATATATATATATATATATATCGGAAAAGAAGTACAATGATGCAAACTACCTAAACTGGTACTGCACTACTTGTGGAGTTAATAACTAGGAGATGTAAAATAACTAATACATTGAATGCATTCATATGTTAATATTTATTGTTTCCTTTCAAAACATTATATATATATATATATATATATATATATGTATATATATATATGTATGTATATATATTTACATTATATATATATATACATTATATATATAGACATTATATATATACATTATATGTATATATACATTATATATATACATATATATATATATATATATATATATATATAATTTATTGAGAGTACTTGACAAAAAGTCTACAAGAGCAAAGTCTCAGTTAATGTATGAATACTTTAAAGGAACTATGCCAAGATTACTGTAGATATAAGATAAGCTTGATATGTGTATTTTCCTCGAGCTCTATTAATATAGAGGATTAAAGATCGATAATTGTAAATTATAAATCAGCTTGAAAGGGAGAAACAAAAGTGTTGCTTCTCTTTTTGAAGCTCTCTCTCTCTCTCTCTCTCTCTTTTAGTACGATGACCTCATTATTTACGTTTTATACAGTATACGTTGGTTAGAGCCCTAATGGCGGTCGTTTTTTAACGACCCAATAACTATGGAAAGCAAAAATGAACACTTCTCCCATTATTTGTTCGAAAATTTGGTTCACGACTTCAATTTCTCATAAACAATTTGAAATGTTCATCGCGATCATTTGTTTTCATACGCACATCATTATTTATTGTCGCATCCACATCACGTAATCCTCATCACATTTTGATACTGTGATATCTAGTCGCCATTAAACAAATCATTCAAAATGAATATTTTCTTATGTATTTATTAATGAAGAAATGAACAAATAAATGTTTATATTTACAAATAAATACGTGTTTCTTGTTTTTTATTTTATTAAACTGATTATTAAATTCAACAACTCAAGAGAAGAGGTATACATTTTTTTAAAATGTAATTAGAGCTTTGTAAAAGAATACTTTTCGTTCAGGACAGCTGAAACTAATAACGATATCGTAATTATTAAATGTAACTTTCAAAATCGTATTACAATGCTTTGTAAAAATATAAATAAACAAACAAGTTGGTTAGCTAATAAATTATTGATTATTCTATACTTTCACTTAACAATTTTTCGACTAATATCGTTACATTACTATCCAATCCTACAATTCAAAATTCACCCCCCATCTCTGAAAAATAGACTTTTTATTCAAGCCGGCAGTATCTCATTTACATATGAGGTAACGAAAAAACTCACACCATTCACAAGGTTTGCCAGCATATAATTAAATGCACTAACTTTTGTTTTTTAACATTCGTTTTTATCTGTTTTTTAAATTTTCTTCCTTTGACTATTGTAACGCTGGGTATGGGGTAGCCAAACCAGTTGCGAACATTGCCCTGCTTTTTATTGAAACCAACCGAGAGCTCTTTTTAGTATCCTCGTTATTCCCGTAAGTGCAATTGTCTGGATCTCTTTTGCACTTGGTTCACCATGAATAATAGTTAGGCAGAACTTCAGGTTCTTCTTCATAAACCCTGTTGCACCTAGAATAACTGGTGTGATTGATATCTCCCTAAGATTCCACTTTATTTTCATATCATACATGAGACCTTGATATTTGGTCTGTTTCTCCCTTTCAGCTCTGTTCAGACCTTCATCATTAGGAACACTCACTTCAGCCAAGGTTGCTACTCTCTCTGACTTATTCCATATAACTATGTCAGGTTTGACAGCAGCATTTTAAGGTCGGTGGCTGTAGGGATTACATGGTCGTAATGTCTGGTATATAAGTCATTTCCAACTGTTCTTTCAGGTTGACATTCCCAGGATTTGCTGCTCGGACCCTCTTAAGCTGCGTAGAATCGAAATTTTTTAACTATTAATTGTACTAATTGTTAGCTATTATTATTTGCGACCAGTCATCATTAAACATGTGGTAGGGGAGATGATTATATGAGCAGAAAGAATGGCATTCTTTTGACTCCTGACACACGAACCGAATTGTTCAAAGATTAAACATCGATTTTTTGTTAGGAGTGATGATTAGTCAACGGAGTGGAACAACATTCCCTCATGACCGCCAGTGGCTGCCAGTTATAATAGCAGCCATTGTCCACCAGTACATTAATGGTGATACCAGCCACGAAGATAAAAAAAAAACAAAATAACGGCACAATACAGAGATGATCATTAAAACAAATATCTTTTCTTTATCTTGGATCACCACTTATTAAGGTCAATATTTACTCGAGGCTAATCATGAATGATTACACTGTGCAACATTCACAAAAATATAGAATATCGGTGGCAAATTATATATGCACATGTTTACCGACATTTCATCATCTAACGTTTAATCACCCGACTATAATTCACGGACATATAATCATATGACAATTAATCATGTTTTTATCACGTTGACACTTAATCACTCGACACAGTGACAATTAATCACCTCATATGGAAAGAATTAAAATGTATTTATATATTAATGTTAGTTATGTGATTATGTTTTCATTACGCTAAATTTTTAGCCCCTTTGACAATTTTGGGTTTATTTTTACGAGAGATTTACATCTATAGGATAAAACTGTCCTTCCCCGACAATTATGCAAGGGTTAGAGGAGTAGCTATCTGTTCGCTTAAAGTAAATATCAGCCACTTTTTAAAAGCATTTTAACAAATAAACAATAAACATAACATTTATTTTAATGACTTATTTTTCATTTAAAAATGCAAACACACTTCTGCATATAGCTTGTTGTTTATACAACAAACTATGAAGATGATGACAATAGTTTGCAAAAATGGATATTCAGATTATGAAAAATCATCTTAAAGGATTCCAAAAAAAAAAAGACAAATATAATGTGGTGAAAAAATTCAAGCGCTTTCGGAAATCCCCATGTGATTAAATGTTTCGACCTGATTGTGTCCATGTGATGAAAAAAGCATGTGAGTAAATGTCTAGACGTGATGAAGTGTCCACACGGTAAAAACGCGTGATTAAATGCCTAGTGATTAATAGTCGCATGATGAAATGTCGAGTGATGCAAACACCGAACACCATATGCACAACCGAAAAATGAAGAACATTATGAGAGCACTAATGCTGCGTTTGATTGCTTATGGGGTAGTTTTAGGCAAGAATTTGTTTGTCACGGGATTTGGAGACGATTAAGTTGTATTCAGCAAGGAAGGAGCCTTGCGATAATGTGTTCCACAGGAAAACCCTTGTGGAGGAGCTCTGCCCGTGGATATCTATTTGACATTCGGCATATATTCGGCATATGTTGTGTTGCGAGGATTTATATTGAACAGAGACGGGACATACATAACTATGCTGAGGGGGGTAGATGCACAGTTCTTATATTTCTTGTAACGCATATAGAGAGGAGGAGAGATACACATTCTTGGAAGAGTTACACAATGTTCATAATAAGATGAATAACACATTACCTTTTGGGTGTTGGAAGATGACACATGACAACAGTTTTACAAAACACAAAGACGATTCTTTATTCATTGGACCGATCGAATTATGATGACGTCAGGAATTCAAATTTGAGATCTACATAGTTTAATGTTCTTTCCTTCGCTTCCAAAGGACTCTGACTCCAACTTAACCCAACTCAACTGCTCTCAACTCTTTCACTCCCGACTCTGCAACTTTACTCATTTGACTAACTCTAGCTTCTATATTGAGAATCCCCCTTTTGCTGTGACGTCAGAAGTGTGTTTTTCAAACGTGACCAATTCACGTGACTATGCATGTTTGTCCAAAACACACTTCTGCAAACAAAGAATCCTAGCCTATTTTTTAACCTAACTTATTTTTTACATAACCTATTTTTTAACATCACCTATTTTTTAACAATATATTTTTAATTTTCATTTTTCATTCATTTACTGACATATTTAATATTTAGAATTAACAATAGGCTTACTTTCTAACATTCCAATTTCTGAACCTTGCTTACAAGGTTCGAGTCTCGGCTTATCCTAATCTCATTTTCACTTATCTAATGTTCTTATTTACATGGAAAGGGACAGCCCTTTTCCTGTAACATAAAGAGAGAAAGGTAAGTATTTTTCTGTTGTATTAACAATACTTGCTCTCATATCTTATAACGACAAACCAAAGACTGACGCGGATTTCTTTGTTAAGGCATAAAATAATATATGGATTTTTCGGATTACTGGTCTTGTCTTGAGTGTTATTTTCACAAGATTTCCGCTATAAATTCCGTGCAGACTGCCGACTTTGTCATACAGACTCCATAGTTCGACAAGATACATCTTAAGAAGGTTGGAGATTACATCGCCCGAAACGTTGTAAAAATAACACTTAAGATGAGAACAGTAGTCCGAAACATCAACATTATAATACGAATAAGTAATGCTTATTTAAAAAAAAATCGCAAACAGAAAAGAATACTCTGTATAGCATCTGAGTAACGAATAATCGACAGTGAGACGAGTAACAGACAACGTAACGAACAATGTAACGGACAATGTAACGCACAGTATAACGAATCAAGTACCGTACCACGATCACCAATAAACAACGAACCACATTAACTACCAAAGAACAGAGTTAATACCATACGAAACCTTGACGGTAAACTACTGCTTAATCACATGACACATCCGTTTTTGTTATAACGGCGAAGTTAAGCAATGTTTATCCTGATTAGTATCAGCAGCTAAAAACTGAGAAACAGGCAACAGACAAAAAAAAAAAAAAGAAAAAGAAAAAGAAATAAATAAAATAAAATAAAAAATAACGTCGTTGAAATCGTCACTGTCTGAGTTTTACTACGACTCTCTGTAATAATAATATTAAGATTGCTTAAATACTAAATTCATATAACCTGGTGACGTCATTGAATCTGGTCCGGAAGTAGATAATGTCTAATGGCAAAACCGTTTTCGGGATTTAGCAGGGAAGCAAACAAACGAAAAAAAAAAAAAAAGGTAAAAAATTTCAAATATATAACAAATGAATTTTATCAAAATCAAGATAAGTTACTCTTCTACCTACATGGATAAGTTTTGTGTGTTTTAACTGAATCTAAAGCTTTTATTTGTTTCGCAAAAGAACTAATGTTGAGTCGAGCTGCGAAAGTAAACAGGCAATTGAATCGAAAATAAGCGTCAAAAATGGTTCAAAATTCGAACAAAATTGTAACAAAATAAACAAAATTCGAACAAAATTCGAACAAAATAAACAAAATAAACAAAATTTGAACAAAATTCGAAGAAAATAAACAAAATAAACAAAATTCGAACAAAATTGTAACAAAATAAACAAAATTCGAACAAAATAGACAAAATTCGAACAAAATAAACAAAATAAACAAAATACTGATAGAAATTCACCCAATAATTGTCAGGAAGTGTCGCAGTGACAATTATTGGGTGGATTAATATAAGTTTTTTTTATTTTTAAATTTTTCGAATTTGAAACTATTTTTGACGCCTCGAAGACGGTGTTTTGGATACATGCTATTAAAAGAATGAATTTCTTAGCAGGTAGAAAATAGATAAGTCTTTTTTAAGTTTCATTATTCGTAAAATTTGAAATTTCATTGCGATATTATAAAAATTACCATCGTATATATTAATAATTGGTATTTATGCATCCTTTGAACCAGACGTAAATCAGCGTTCGGTTCAGCAAAAACAAAAAACAAACAAAAAACAAACAAAAAACAAACAAAAACATAACAAAAAAGCAAAAAAAAAAAAACAACAACTAAAAACAAGTCTAACCCAGCCATTTTTGTTGTTTCATAAAAAAATGGGCCCAATATCAGTGATAGAGCCTAATATGAGTAAAAAATGTCGAGATATTCAATTTTATTGTTTAGTATTCTTTTTCGTTTCTCCTATAATCTTTTATTTTCTTTCAAAAAAACTTTTTCCTCGACTGTTTTCAAAAATGAGCTAACCAGCAAAAAAGATATTTATCTAACGTACTTTTGCTAACATTTTTTTTCCTCTAAGGAGAAGAGCATATATTCGAAACTCCATGGAATAAGGAACCTTTCACTTTTACTTCGTATTCCTTGTTTTGAATAAAATTTTGTAAATTCGATTCTATAATATCTTGTTTTTTCTTCTACTTGATTTCATTTCCGTTAGATAAAAACCGTTTTTTTGTTGTAGGCTATCTGTTATTTGGCCAGTTGTGTACAAATCCCAAGAGCGAGAGGAACCTTGTATCATGTCTGAAAAGTACATAATGTTCAAAGAGCGTGATCGGAGATGTGCCGCTGTACAACTCATGCTCTCTACCGATCCAAGTTATGACAATAAGACTATTGCGAGCACCCTCAAAATGAATCGCTGAATTGCCACGAATAACAGGGACGTGCCCAGGGTGACGCAAACAAAGTTTCCAGCCACGGTTATGGTCTTTGGTGTGGTTCCAAGTGAAGCCTACCTCATTCCACCTCACATCTTCGAAGTCGGCTTGAAAGTCACCACTAAAATATACCTGGATGTGCCTAAAAGTGTGGTGATCCCCTGGTGTAATGAGGTGACCGCTGGTAGACCTTGCGTATGGCAGTAGGACTCGGTCCCGACCCACAAGTCCAAAGAGGCCCAGGTTTTACTTTAGAAGGAGTGCTACGACTTTGTACCCTTCTCTTTCTGGTTCTCCACCTCCTCCCCCGACCGTAACCTGCTGGACTACATCGTTTGATCGTACGTCGAGGACATCACCAACATGACCTCCAACAACACCAAAGCCAGCCTGATCATCGAGTGTTCGCCGAGCTTCCGCCGGCGCTTGTGGAAAAGGTATGCTCTCAGTTCCGAACCCCTATCAAGGCGGTGATTGAGTCTGAAGGCGGCTACATTGAATATATGCCAGCTTTACTTCATAATCAAATGACCTGTATTGATTTTATCAATAAAAGTTTTAAAATAAAGCTGTTATGTTGTTTTATCTAGGGCGTCAATTTCATCGTTCCACCCTGTATATATAAACGTGTGCGTGTATTATTTTAATATTAACGAATATGTGTATGTGTGGTGTGCATGTGTGTAAGGTGTGAAGTAGGGGTTGGGAGGTGTGCGTGCGTACAGCCTAATCTCTTAAACCAATAACATTTTGAATTTTGGAATATATATTCCAAGCAAAACGGTGAATAACACGGGTATATAATTTTTTTGTAAATGGTAATATTTAGGGGTTGCTCTCTCTCTCTCTCTCTCTCTCTCTCTCTCTCTCTCTCACACACACACACACACACACACACACACACACACACACACACACACACACACATATATATATATATATATATATATATATATGCTAGCAGACCACCCAGCATTGCCCAGTCGTAAAATACGCCTAAATATATTTTAATTCATGTAGATTAAGTATTTATTATCGTAGAGACAATTCTCAATCGATTATTATATTAAATATATATATCGTCGAAGACAAGACTCAAGTAAGCAAACAAGCAAGCAAGCACGCCCGAACTGTTCACAGAGTTTTATAATTAATATATAAAATTTTTATTTTTACTTGTATTTTTTGATCGCACCATTATGAATTTTGTAATATAGTAAGTTGCGGAATTTTAAATTTTGATTTCAAATGATGTATTTTCCAATAAGTTTTCGTTATAATAACTTTACTTTATATATCGTTTTAAAGGGCGTTCTTCGCACTATCTAATCGTTTAAATTATCATCGTTTTAAAACAATTATGTCGTCATTTTAGAACGTTGAATACAAAATGGAAAAAAGCAAATTAACACAATTTTCATATTTCAATTCAAGTGAAGCCGAAAAGCGGCTGAAACAGTTCGCTATCTCAACGAAGCGTATGACCCAGGAACCACTACTGAACGCACAGTACAATGGTGATTTAAGACATTTCGGGGCGACGACAAGAGTCTTGGAGATGATGAGCTTAGTGGTCGACCATAGGGTGTTAACAACTATCAATTAAGAGTCTTAGTCAAAGTCAATCCACGCACAAGTGTTCAAGAATTTGCTTCTGGATTAGACGTAACGTATACGACGATTTCCATCCATTTGAGAGAGATTGGAAAGACAAAAAAAAAAAAACTTAATAAATGGGTGCCTCAGTAATTGAACGACAACCAAAAGAAACGCCGTTATGAAGTGTCAACTTCCCTTCTTTTACGCGACAAGAACGACCCGTTTGTCAATTGGGCTGTGACTTACGATGAAAAGTGGGTTCTTTATGACAACTGGCGACGCTCAGCTCAGTGTTTAGAAGCCGACGAAGCTTCACGATACTTCCCGAAGCTAAGGTTGCACAAAAATGAGATCGTGCTGACTGTTTCGTGGTCTGCGATCGGTCTCACCCATTACTGTTTTTTGAATGCAGGCGAAACCATTACAGCGATAAAGTACTGTTAACAGTAATACATTAGAAACTCCGAGAACACTCAGCATTAGTCAACAGAAAACGCCCAATTCTCCTCCACGACAATGCTCGATCCCGCAGAAGTTGAACGAGTTTAGCTACGAAACTCTGCTTCATTCACCATACATGGCAAGAGTGTGTTGACTCTGATGGTGCTTATTTCGACCAATAAACCTTTTTTGAGCCGAGATATGTTCATCTAAATTTAAAAGTTTTAAACCGCAAGAATTTTCTTATCGGTGTGTACAAAGGACACATTATGTTTTGTAAATTTTTATATTTAGTAGGTGCGCTTATCTAAACATGGATCTGCACATAAACATTCAAAATAATAATAATAATAATAATAATAATAATAATAATAATAACAATAATAATAATAATAATAATAAAATAAAAAATAATAATGAGAATAAAAAATAATAATAAAAAATAATAAAAATACTAATAAGAATAAGAAGAATAAAATATAAATAATAATAATAATAATAATAATAAAATAATAATAATAATAGGAATAATAATAATAATAATAATAATAATAAAAATAGTAACGAGAATAATAATAATAGTAATAATAATTAGAAGAAAAATAATAAGAAGAAAAAGAATAGTAATATAATAATAATAGTTATAATAATAATAATAAGAAGAAGAAGAAAAGAAGAAGAAAAGAAGAAGAAGAAGAAGAAGAAAAAGTAAAGAAGAAGAAGAAAACTAATGATCGTAGAGAAAAATGCTCTGCATCAATTTTTCAAATCATATTAAATAATACATTTTTAAAGCGCGTGGACTTCAATAATATAAATGTGTTTCATAAAATCATAATTTTTTTTTTTAATTTATCATTAGCAATTGTGAATTATTGAATACATATTCTACACAACACGGACATATTATTATATATTTTTTGTAAACTTTACCATTGATTGAGTGTTACCGAAACCGTACCATACCCCTAAAGAACGATAAAATATTAAAATTTAAAACTATATTTATTACTTATATCCGTACCTGGATTGGTATTGTACTAACTGACTAAAAAAATGAATACATTTAAAAACTGTACTTTTGCTATTCACTTATTATAATACTAGTAGGATACGTAGAAATTTCCTGAAATGATAAATATATTTAATCAATATATATGTTGATAAATATGATATTTTTCTGTTTTTGCTCTGTTTCTTTTGAATGTTCCCTTTTTTACATATCGTTTCGCTGAAATTAATACGAGTTCTTTTCTCACACAATTACAAAATGATCATATATTATTATAATGATTTCGAAAACAAGACTACGAGGGACGTGCAATAAGTAATACCCCTGACCCATTTCCCATAGCAGTAGAGCAACGAAACTTGGCACAGTTATTAGTTTTTCTCTACATAGGAACCACCCAGAGTTATTCATTTCTCCCATCGTTTGATGCAGCTCTGCAGACCGTTTTTGTAGAACACCCCAGGTTGCTCCTCCAACCACGACGTGACTTCAGAAATCAAGGCTGCATCACCTGGGAAACGTTTTTCTTTCAAAAACTACTTGATGACTGGGAAGAAGTAGAAGTCAGAGAGTGCGAGGTCAGGAGAGTAGGGAGGATGGGGGTTTTCATAACCACACGCCCGTGCTTCTGATCTGGCGACATGCGAGTTGTGGATCGGAGCGTTGTCATGGCTGGGAAGGGGTGAAAGTCAGAGGGTGCAAGGTCAGGAGAGTATGGAGGATGGATGAGGATTTCATAATCACACGCCCGTGCTTCTAATCTGATGACATGCGAGTTGTGGATCGGAGCGTTGTCCTGCAGGAGGAGGGTACCTTTGCTGATCTTGCCCCGCCTCTTATTTTGATAGCTTCCCTTAATTTCCTCAAAAGTGAAGCATAATAGGCTCCTGTAATTGTGGTACCTTTTGCCAGGAAATCTGTCATCACTACTCCATCCTGGTCCCAGAAGACTGTGAGCATGACCTTGCCAGCGTAGGGCTGCACCCTTGCCTGCTTTGGAGGTGGTGAGTCCAAATGCTTCCAATGCATTGACTGGGCTTTGTTCTCTGGATCATAGTGATGGACCCAGGTTTCATCCTGTGTAATCAGTCTTTTGAAAAACTTTGACTCATCTTCTTGGCACATCTCATAATTCACTCTCGATCACTCGACGCGTTCTCGCTTCTGGAATGGTGTGAGCAACCTGGGCAGACACCTTACGCATATGCAAATGGTCATGAATGATAGTTTCCACAGACATCTTGGGCTATTTGGCGAATAGTAATGCGCCTATCTTCCAAAATGGCAGCCTCAACTTGACGGACAGATGCCTCATCAATGGCAGAAGGGGGGGGCGACCAGGTCTGGGAGCTGTTTCCACAGACTTCCGGCCATGTTTGAATTCACGATGCCAGCATTTTACAAGGCCATATGATGGAGCATTATCACCATAAGTTTCTTTCATTTCATCAAAAGTCTCCTGTGGTGTGCATCCTTTCAAATACAAAAACCGGATCACTGCTCGACATTCAACAGGCTCCATTTCACACCTGACTCAGTTAAAACACCTGTGAAACAGAAACCACAATTATTTCAGAGCTGTAATTTCCCACACAACCCGTAGACTTATAAATCATTACATATGCAAACCTTAAGCTAGATCAGACAACTGGAAGTGGGTCAGGGGCATTACTTATTGCACGCCCCTCGTACATAAAAAATGAGATCACTTTCATATTCTTGTCCAGGGTTGATATATTAGCTTTTTAAGGCCAAACTTCACGAATTTGGCCTTTTTTTTTTTAAAAGAAGTTTGACCTTAAAAGATTGTATTTGGCTATTTTCATAGCGTAACGTACGGACTAAGGAAGGAACATGCAGAATATTACATATTAGGTTGGTGCAAAATAATGTTGTTTTTTGACTTGAAGTTGAACGTCAAAAACAACTTTATTTTGGCACCAACCGTAATAGATGAAAAAAAAAAACTCCGTTTAGACAGGATGGTTCCATGATCTTAGGTAGTTTTTCTGTAATTTTCTTTCTTTTTCATTTTTATTCTATTCAAAATCGATAATGCCGAGTTCGGTGGTAGTCTAAATAGAATACTGTGGCTAAGTGGTTTACGATACGGACTGAAAACCTGGGAGTTCGAATTAACTTCGTTCCATAGAAATCTTTCATCAAGATCTACATCTAACCACTCGGAGATAAGGTAAATAAAATACTCCACGAAATAAAATGGACTTATAAAATCTTGAAAGAATGCCTGGGAAGGTGTGCTATCTATTTTTTTTTTTGTAACTGTTTGAAAATATGCCAAGAATTTGTAAAGTAGTAATTAAGCTAGGTGTTGACGTAAACAGAAAGCTATGCTGACTTACGACAACGTTTTTTTATAGTTCAGTTCATTTTTTATGAGATAATTGAGGTGGATACGTTGTGGTTGCTAAAAGGTTATCTTTCACGTAAACAATATGAGTCGAACCCATTTTGTGAGTAACTTATATAGGGTGATTTTTAGAGGCGGTGAAGGTTAAATTGACAACAATATTTTTTTTTTATTGCAGATTTGGCAACTATCAGTTCTTTGGAGTTCAGATTGGTTTGCCAATTCATCGGTAAGAGACTGACTCCCGAGCAGTGTTTGCAAATTGCGAAAGATACGATCAATTTACTTAGTTTAACTTTTGATGAACGAATGAATGGCTCTCATCTTAGGAAGGTTCTACGTTTTGACAAGCTCCTGGACTTAAGCATTACCCCTGATATGAAATGAAACACGTACATGAAATCTGTTGCCAAGGTCGCCGGGAAAATGGTGGGATCCATCCTTCTATCGATCCAGTAGATATCTCACTGGTCATGCAATTCTATAGCTATATAAGAGCCAGGTACGTCTAAAGGTGGGGTACTGTTGCCACATCTGGGCAGAAGCTACTAGAAAGACCTTATCTTGCCTTGACAGTGTTCGAAATAGACTTCGTAGCCTAGTGAGGGGGATACCCTTTTCTCTTCCCTGCAACCTCTTTCTCAGAGAAGAGACGTGGCGAGCCTGTCTCTGCTTTATCGTCATTTACATGGCAAGTGCTCGTTTGAGCTCCAATCTATGCCCCCCCCCCCTCGCCAAACTTTCATGAGAGACACTTGTCTAGCTGAAAACACTCCCACTCTTTACCTGTGACTAAACCTAAACGTAGATTCCATGAACAAAGTTTCTTTCTTAGAACTATACACCTGTGGAACTCTCTTTCATTTACCTGATTTTCGTCTGACTATAATATGGTCGTTTTCAAGTCCAACGTAAACAAGTTCTTGATGAGCCGTTCCCCTTAAGTAATCCAATTTACCACATTTCCACTACTAACAATTACTACATCATTGTTCCATTGACCATTGTACACTTATTAACCCTTATCCTCGAGTGGCCTCTGGGCCTTGATAAGTAGTGACACCTTTGTAAAAAAATGGATCTGTCAGCTAGCCAATGTACTCCATGGGATTAATATTAGATTAACATAATGTAAGTGAATTTAACCTAACTGGCTTGTGAGAAATTTGGAATAAAACAAAGAATGGGGGCGGGGATATGAGAAATAGAGGGATGATATAAATTGGGGAGGATGCTGACGATATGGAGAGAAGACACAAAGGAAGCTGGCTGTATAACGGGTTAAAGGACATATTAAATAAGCAAAGGGATTAGATTAATAAGGATTGTGAAAGATTAGAAACAGGTGATAAATGATAAGGAAATAATTGAATAAAATAAAATAAAAATGTAGCACAGAGTAGAGTAAATAAATCCAGTGAAATATTTTTTTTTACATGGAGGTCACCACTTATCAAGGCCTAGAGGTACCTCGAGGATAAAGGTTACTGGGTATATATTAGTCATTGTGAATTCAGCGTAGTAAACATTAGTGGGAATTTTGTAACTTGGATTACTTAGGGGGACGGCTCAATAAGAACTTGAAGACAATTAGATTGTAGTCAGCTGGAAAGCAGGCAAACGGAATAGAGTTCCACAAGTGAGCAGTCCTAAGAAAGAAGCCCTGTTCATAAAATCTACGTTTAGGTGTAGGCACGGATAAAGAGTGTGGGTAATTGTTGATAGTGGTTCTGGCTAGACGAGTGTTTTTCATGAAAGTCTGGCAAGGGAGGTCCATAGATTGAAGTTCAGATGAGCACCTGCCATGAAAATGACAATAAAGCAGGGACAGGCTCGCTACGTCTCTCCTTTGGGAAAGAGGTTACAGGGAAGAGAAAAGGACATCCGCTACTAAGCTACGAAGTCTATTTTGAACTCTGTCAAGACAGGATAAGCTGCTTCTAGCAGCACCTGCCCAGATGTGGCAACAGTACTCCATCGTTGGCCGAACCTGGCTTTTATATGGGTAGAGAATAGCACCAGGAGTGAGATATCTACTGGATCAATAGAAGGATCCCACCATTTTTCCAGCGACTTTGGCAATGGATTTGATGTATGTGTTCCATTTCAGATCGGGAGTAAAGGTCAAGCCCAGAAGCTTGTCAAAACATGAAGCCTCCCCAAGACGAGAGGCATTCATTTCGATTGATGGCAGCTGGACAACAGAGCGTTGATGATGTAAAGATAGAAGCTTGGTTTTAGATGCATTAAAAGTAACGAACATCCTATTCCCTCATTGTACCACGTGTTCAAGATCAGAGGAGAAAGAGCCAGAAAGAACTTGGTCGTTTCCGGTCTTCGAAGTGCTACCATATTATATATATAAATATATATATATATATATATATATATATATATAGTTTTTTTCCAAGTAAAATTCTATTACTAATTGCTCGCTAGGTTAACATGTTCAATGGCATCGCCCTAGCGAGTGAAAATTCCTATTTGTGAGACATCGGCTTAGGTTATTGCTGGTTGGATGGCTACAACCCTTTTTCGAGACGAAGTAGATTTAGTCCATAATCGGATTTCGATGCGGTTTGCTTGATCTAAATTAGTTAATTTGCTGTCATGTGTAGCGCGGTAGGTCAAGTGGAAGAGTACTCGCCTCGAATGTAAGAGACTCGGGTTTCGAATCTCTAGTTCGGATGTGTTCAACTGATGAATCCAAATGAAGGCGAAACTCGAATCTTGGACTTCTAGTTAGTTATTTGTCATGGCTCTTGTAAGCTGCGACGTTGTTTGCCCGTGAATATATATATATTATATATAGTAAGTTATAAAATATATATGGCGATTAAGCTACACTGAATATTCCGCGTTTAATCCACTCTAGGATTCTTCAGGCTTATGCGAGAATTTTGTGGTTGTCTCGCATTTTTATATACGCACCTTCTATTGAGTTTTTAGTTAGCCAATCAGCTTTCTAATATCCACCGCACCCTTTCTAATCAGCCAATGAGCAGACACTTACAGGATAAAGGACTTTGTGTGTGCTATTAATCGTAGATACCTAGTGTCTTAACCTGTTTTAAATTTAGGTAAAGTTTTTTTTTATGTTAGAGAGGCATACATTCTCATAAAGACCACAAATGTGACTTCAATAATAATCCCAGCACCCGCTTGATAAACTCAACTAAACCAGAAATAGGTAGAATTAGCAAAGCAATACTTTCTAGAGTAAACAAACAAATCAAACAAGACCTAGAATTAAACCAGTGGGCAAATACTGCCGAATCAATCACTTGGTTTAAAAATATCGAAAACAAAAATAAATGTGCTTTTTTACAGTTCGACATCATAGACTGCTATCCCTCGATATCCGAAGAACTTTTCAACATTGCCCTAGAATTTTCCGAGGCATACACTGATATATCCTCGGAATAAATCAACATAATTAAACAAAATGTAGAAAATCAGTTCTAATAAATAACAATAACCAATGGATAAAAACTAAAAGGACAAATTCGTTTGATTTGGCGATGGGTCCCCTGGATTCTGCAGAGGCATCAGATCTTGTGGAATTATTTATTCTATATACTCTCACAAGCATATTCGATACTACGGATATCGGCCTATATAGAGATGACGGACTAGCTATAATAAAAGACTCCAACAAAGTCAAGGCAGATCACTTTAAGAAAATCATACACAAGGAAATGAAAAAATTATGCCAAAAAGTAGACGTATCAGCTAACATAAAAATAACAAACTTCCTGGACGTCACGTTAAATTTAGATAAAAACACATATGAACCCTACTTAAAAGATAATGCTAATCCAATATACGTAAACCCTAAGTCCAATCACTCAGCATCAATTATAAAACAGATTCCTAACTGGATCGTAAGTAGACTCAGCAATAACTCAAGCGATAAAAATCTATTTAACAGGTCAACTAATATCTATGAAACAGCCCTAAAAATAGTGGATACAAAGATATTGATATCAAATAGAAGCAACAAAACACCAATAACATATAATAAAATTACAAATAGAAGAAAAAGAAATATAATCTGGTATACGGCGCCATAGAATCAAATGTTGAAAACAAAACTTGGCAGTAAATTTCTAGATCATATCGAAAAGCACTTTCCAGCAACCAACCCCATGCACAAAATTTTCAATAAAAATACCCTAAAGTTATCCTACAGCTGCTGCGAAAATTTAGAGATGATAATTAAAGCACATAATAACAAAATATTAAATAAAAGCAATGAAAACAACAATAAAATAAACAATAAAAAAAATGGACACCATGACAAAAATAAAACTAACACAAAAGACAAGTATGTAACTAGTAGACATAATAGTAGTAGTAGTAGTAATAATAATGATACTACTACTACTACTACTACTACTAATAATAATAATCTATAATATAAAGCTGAATGTCTGTGTGTATATGTGTGTGTGTGTCTAGTCATGAATAAGCTCCTATATGCTTGACTATTTAAAAAAAAACTGATTACATATAACAATAGAAGATGTATCGAGACACAGGAATGGGTATGTTTGATTTGGCAGAACGGTAGTTCATTAAAATTGTGTGGTCTGCATTCGCGCCTGGTCTACAAAGTATGGAAATAAAAAATCTAAACATGAAAAAAAAACGTTTACAAGAGTTTTTGATATAGATGTACATAAGAATACTTTGGTAAGTATGTTTTAACTTAAATAGGGATGGTATAATAAAATTGTGGGGTCTGCGTTCGCGCATGGCCTCCACATGGCACAAACTTTAATAAAGACTTTTCATATCTATCTGCGTAAGTATACTTTGATAATTATGTTTCAGTTTGAAGAAATATGTTATAATAAAATTATGGGGTGTTCGTTCGCGCCTGACCTCCATAGAATGGAAATATGTCACAAAGTTTAACAAGGTTTTTTTTTAATATAGATCCACAGAATATTGTGATAAGTGTTTCCGTGTGAACAGGTATGGTATAATAAATTATGGGGTTTATCTATTTTAGTTTTACTTTCATCATATTTTTCTTTGGTTTTGATACCCCCAAATTCAAAGCTATCTCTTTACAACTCTTCCTTTTCATAACCTATCATACTTTCATAAATCAGAGTCCATTTTCTGTAGGCTGTTTTTGAACCCAGTCAACGACGGGTACTTTTGCTAATAATAATAATAATAATAATAATAATAATAATAATAATAATAATAATAATAAACCAACTCCAGCCAACAACAACCATACTAGAAATAAAAATAAAAATACTAATAACGAAAAGGATAAATGCAACTGTAGATACTGCACACTTTGCCCACTTAAAAATAAATGTCTAACCAAAAGCATAGTTTACCATGCCACAATATTTGTGAAAGAAAACCTGAATAACAAGAAATATTACGTAGGTATGACATCCTTAGATTTCAAAACTCAATATTATGACCACAAAATTACATTCAATAATTAAAAACACCGTATGAAAACAACGCTAGCAAACAAATACTGGGAACTCAAGGAAAGCGGACGTTCGCCGGTAGTCGAATGGAAAATAGTAAGACAAGCAAACACATATAGAGACCTAGACGATCCATGTAGATTATGCCTTCATGAAAAATTTGCTGTCCTCTACTTTAAAGAACCCCAACATCTATTAAACTGTAGGAGAGAAATAGCGAACAACTGTGTTCACAGGATACAATTTACTCTAAGATAGAGATACAAAATAGTTTTAAAACTAACAAAAACAATAGAAAATAAACAAATAAAAAAATAAACATGCATATACATAAACACACACACACACACGCACACACACACACACACACACACACACACACACACACACACACACACACACACACACACACACACACACATATATATATATATACATATATATATGCGTTTTATTTTTTATTACCGTATCTTACTGTTAAGTTACATTATTGTTTCAGCTACCCGGTCGTTTTTTTTGGCCGTCTGTAGCTTCCTAAGACTTTTACAGAACCCTAAAAAAATAAAACGCATATTTGCTCTACAGCAGTATTGATCACTTTCTCCAGTTTTTATTAATTACCATTTCTAATATATATATATATATATATATATATATATATATATATATATATATATATATATATATATATATATATAAACTAACATAAAAAAACTTAACCTAAATTTAAAACGGGTCAAGACATTAGGTATCTACGCTTAATAGCACACACAAAGGAACGGGTAAACAGGAGGTAAAATGAGCCTTTGTCCTGTATGTGTCTGCGCATTGGCTGATTAAGAAGGGCGCGGTGGATACTAGAAAGCTGATTAGCTAATTAAAAACTCAATAGAGGGTGCGTATATAAAAACGCGAGACAACCACAAAATTCTCGCATAAGCCTGGAGAATCCTACCGTGGATGAAACGCGGAATATTCAGTGTATCGATATATATTTTATAACTTACTAACTAGCTCTACCTACGTATTGAGTACTGTTGGAGTAAATACTTAAAGTTTTCGCATAAATTTATACTATCGTATATTAATTTATGTGAGTAAATGAAGTAGTTATATATATATATATATATATATATATATATATATATATATTCCCTCCATAAAATATAAAAGGTATATATATATATATATATATATATATATATATATATATATATATATATATATATATATATATATATATATACCTTTTATATTTTATGGAGGGAATTAGGCCTAGAATCTAAAGAGCAGAGTTAATTTATTAATACTTTTAAAGAATATTGCCCATAGTACTGTAGATATATATTAATCTCAATAGGAATTTGTATTTCAAACGAAAGTACACCTAAGTTGATTTTGTTTGTCTTTCCTTTTGAACTGATTTATAATTCACAATTGTTGTTCTAATTCCCTTAGGGAAAGGGAATTAGAACAACAGTCTAAAGAACGGAGTTTATTTTAAAGTATTAATAAAATTAAAAAGAAAACCGTGTTCGTTGTAATGTAGATATATAATAAGCCCGATAGGCATAGATATACTAGAGCTATTTTAATATTGAGTAAAATGATTTATAGTTTATAATTAAAAATCGGTTTAAAAAGGAACAAAGAAAATAAATAAATTGTACGATCATTTCGGAAACGATGTTTTTATTGAGATAGACAATACATCTTGAACAATAATTTTATTATTTGGTTTTATAAAACAAAGTCTTTTCATCAGCAAAAAAGAGTGGGTGGAGGTTTAAACACACCAAAAATAAAAGTAACATTTTTTAAAGTAAGGCAGATATATCTGGAAAATATTTAAATTATAAAGAAAAACAGTTACCTATTTACATGTTGATAAACAAAGTAAAATAAAATAAAATAAAATATAATCGGGTTGAAAAGTAAAACTATAATATTTATAGAACTAATAATAATAATAAAAATAATAACATATAAATTCAAAATGAATTAGATAATAAAATAAAATAAAAAATAATGGTAAAATATCATATAAGATAATAATAATAATAATAATAATAATAATAATAATAATAATAATAATAATAATAATAATAATACTTAAGTTATAAATTATAAATGTTTAAAATGGGTTAGTAATAAGAAAATTTCATGATTTATGGTGGCTTAAATTTGTTGAACCTAAACCAATATTTATGAATGCATCCCGTAAGAATTTTGTCTTTTAAGTTTAAGAGAATGGATTTAGTGTCATTATATTTTAAAATATTAAGGGCTTCATATCTACAACGTGCGCAGAAGTTGTCCCCCGACATATATGCTTCATAAGATCCTATTATTCCTCATTTTAAATTGAAGGGAATACTTCTATCATTAAGTCGCCAAATATGTTTAGGTAAAGAAGTCTGGTTTTTCAAGGAAAGATGTTTGAAGGAGGGCTTATGCGTGGACCCGACGTAAATTGCATTTTGTTTAATATATTTGTTGCCAGATAGATTAAGAGTGGTATTGGTATGTAATATGTTTGGTTGTATTTGACTGGTAGATTGGTTAGTGTGGGTGCTGTCTTTGATTAACTGTGTGGTGGGGTTAGTCTGTGAGAAGGGATTTATATGGTCACTATTAATATAAGTTATATTTGAGGGTTGTGACACTGTGCAGCTAAAAATCAGAAATCTTTTACTTTGCAGGTACCTTGTAAAAACATTTATTTTTTTCTTCTACAGTTACAGCCTGCCATAGTTTCCATATTTGCATTTTGTATCTTACTAATTCTTTTATTGTTGGAACTAAGTCGAGTAAGACGTTTGAAAATGTTCTTGTTAAAGATTTTATTGCATCTATGAGGGGCTTTAAAGTTTTTTCTAATATTTTAAAGAATCCCCTGGCTAAGTTTGTCTTAGGATTTTTAGAATATGGAGGGTTAAACCATAGAGTTTCCCTATGTCTGTTTTTACGCTTACAGATTTTGCTTTGTGGTTTCTTTGTGTTAGTGGCTAATGCTCGTGGTTTAATTTGGTTTTGTATTGTAGTTAGATTATTTTTGCCATTCCTATGTGGGATGACATAGCCATATTATAGGTTATTATGTTTTTAGTAGTACAATAATTATAATAAATAATTATTGTAGTTTTCTATGTAGTTTTTGTTTTTATCAGTTTTTTCAGTTTTATTTAGGTATTTAATTTGTGATTTGTATTCTGAGTTTTTAAGGGCCTCATTGTAATTTTGTGTTTTTGTTAAATATAGGTTTGTTAGAAGATAGTTTAGAAATTCTTAAAGAAACATTGGGGACTATTGATTTCAATATTGACTTCGCGTGGTTTGATTCATTATGGACATATAGTACAGATTGATTTGGTTTATGATAAGGTTCAAATGTAGAGTTTTCAAGATTTATGGTTATGTCTAAGAAATAACTATTTTTTTTATTAGGATTGATTTTTATAGTAAGTTCATAATTTTTAAAGAATTTATGTAAAGATTTAATTGCTTTCTTGTAATTTTTATTTGTGGAGTTTGTTACGAAGAGTTCATCATCTCTGCATAGCCCCCCCCTCCAATTTAAATTGCTCCTGGAGTATATTATGAATTTCACCTAGGAGGAAAATGCCAACCAGATCAGTGATCTGAGTTTAGTCGGTTGAACCCATTAAAACTTTAAAATGGTCAGGGGTATTGTTTCTGGTCCAATATTTATTGTCAAAGATTATTAAAGATTTTGTCGCTAATAGTATTAGATTAATTTCGTCTGGTGTTATATAAGTTATTTTACGTGCCATTAAGAGGGGCTTATTTAATAGGATTCGTGATATCGATTGGTAATAGGATTCGATATCAAAAGAAAGAAATTTAAGATTATTTTTATTGTGAATGTTTGAAAATCAATCAATTACCTGGGTCGAAGATTCCCATAGTGGGTATTTTATTACGGATTTTATTTTAAGGATAATTCTATCTAGGACATTTTTACTAACTAATCCTATATCTGATTTTGAGGGGCAAATGAGTCTAATTGTAGGGTTTATATTAAAGTCGTGTTTGTGATCCTTTAAAGAAAATCTCGAGGTGCCTGGCACGGTTATTTCTGTGTATTTATCTATTTTAAGTTTAGTTAAAATATTTTTTGCTTCTTTATTTATTCTATTTAGTGCTGAAACCGATTTTTAATTATAAATTATGAATCATTTTACTTAATATATATATATATATATATATATATATATATAAAATAAAAATTACAATTAAATTTACCAAAATGATCCAAGATGGTAAAATTAAAGTATATTATAAATATTAAAGAAATAATATTTATAAAATTATCTCAGCCAGACGTAAAAGCTCGATAAAACCAAATAGGAAATAGAGCTTATAATATGAGCAAACAGTTAATAAAATATGTTAAAAAACACTTTGAAATGAGTTAAAAACATATTTAATCTGAAAAGGAAACATTAGATAAATGGATAGTCCTTAATCCGCGGAGTTTCGAAGAAATACTTTCCTTCTCATCAGAGGGTAGGAATTAGCAAAATGCGGGGTCGGATTTTGCATGCAGAAGTATTTGATGAAACAACAAGTAAGTAAAAGATCTTACTTGAAAACAAAAAAAGTGAAGCAGAGGGAATATAGTGAAGAAAAAGGTGATTACACATGAATGGATAGTCTGGTGGAAAATAAAAAATCCAGTGACGGTAAAATCCAAATGTAAAACTTCAAGAAAGTTAAAAGAATTTCCATTTGTACAAGTAAAATCCAAGGAAATCCTGTAATTGGAAAAAGATGGTCCATAATATTCCAAAGGCAGAAATCCATGGAATAATTCACAAAAATGTGTACAAGGAAAAAAGAAAAGATTCCAATAATATTAATAAAAGAAAAATAAGATATGCTTTTCACTCTACTTCCGAGACATAAATATAAATAATAATAATAATAATATATATATATATATAAAGAGAGAGAGAGAGAGAGAGAGAGAGAGAGAGAGAGAGAGAGAGAGAGAGAGAGAGAGAGATTGTTTTCAATCACAAAATATTATTAAAACTGCAAATAACTACAAACTGGCCGCAGAATTTTAGTTCGCACCTGCTTATTAAACTTGAACGACAATTTCATGCGGTTAAAATCTTAAAGTAGAAAGAGATATAGAAAGATGTAGAAAGCTGCTGCCGGACTGCAACCATAGATTTAATCAGTTCCTGCTGTTAATCTTTTTTTTTGTTGTTGATGTAAATAAA